>NW_027521517.1:0-75884 GCF_052094955.1 Ictidomys tridecemlineatus
CTTAACTGCAGGCTCCTACGCACTCATCATGGCGGCCATCCTGGGGATTCCCTCTGACCAGGGCAGGAGGAAGGCCTTCTCCACCTGTGCGTCCCCCCTCACTGTCGAGTTGGTCTTCTATGGAACATCCAACTTCCACTATGACAGGCCCAGAGAAGGCTGGATATGGACACCCTGGTCTCTGTGCTCTTCTGTGTGTTGAGCCCCCTGTTGAGCCCCGTCATTCACAGCCTGAGATGCAACGATGTCCAGAGTGCCCTGAGGAAGCCTGCTGGAGGGTGTGCATCCCTTTGCATGATCAAAGTCTAGACCAATCTTCAAACTGGAGTATACAGTCATCTGAAAAAGATGCCTCCCAGGGACTTGTAGGCACCTCGTTAGAGAGTCTGTATCTGGAGCTTCAACTCCAACTCCCGCTTTTAAAATCTCTGAGACTCCTTTCTCTCCTCTCTTTTCACAAACACCCTTTTCCCACTTTCAGGTTCAAGTGTGTCGGACACCTTGTGTGCGTGTTCAGCACCATCTCTGTCCTTCTGTGTTCTCCCCACACCAGAGGGACAGAAAGTACGAGAACCTCATTTCCCACACTCCCCTGCCTGCAGGCCTCCATTTTAGGAGGTTCTGTCAAGATCAGCCAAACACTAGGCAGAGAGGAAGAAAGGAAAAAAAGAAAGCAGGTTCTGTTGGATCCCATAGCAGCAGCAGCAAACCAGCCCTGTAGAGGCAGGAGCTAATCTCCTGGGTGCCAGGAACTGTGTGTGCAGGCTCCTAGACAGCTGTACCTGAATGTGGGTCACAGTAGAGCATCTCTTTCTAAGGAAGTTAGGGTTTCATATATGGGGTGGTGTCTCCTGCCCTTTTTTCCTTTTTTCTTCCAGATCTCCCTTCCATTGTATAACTTTTTTCTGTGTCAACTTCCTCTACCCTAAGACATCAAGAGTCATTCTTCATCTCTACCTGACCACGGTGGCACTGACCACAATAGTGGTTTACATCAGAGATGGTTCTAGATAACAGATCTAAGGAGGTAGGTTAGATGTCTCACCTGAGGGAATTGAATATGTTGATGATGTCACAGCCCATGGGAATGGAGACATGATAATTCCTGGTGTGCAATGACCCAACAGAGACTTTAAGTTATCGTGGCCTGAAATCAAGTGTCTATGGAAAACTGAGCTTTGGAATAACACCATCGACTTCTAGGGTGGGAATGAACATTACAACATGACTACAGACTGCTGTTACTGACTGGAGTGGGAGACTTACAGAAAGAAAATGATAGGTTCAAGCATTATATTCCTCCTTCAAGTCAGGTTCAGATCATGAGAAATATTTTCTCTCTGGAAACTGATAAAGGTCAATATCAGAATAAAACATCCGATTCTCCAAATTGCAGAAGTACAAAGAAAATTACAAATCCACAATTTCTCCAGGTCTCTCTTATGTCAATTAGGACATTAATGGGGGAATGATTGAGACCCTGTTAATTAGAATAGCAAAATACCAGTGGAATTAGACATATCTCAGAGCCTTGAACACTGAAATCTCCATTAACACTCTTTGCTGTCAGAAGCAGCCCCTCCTCCCCCAAGGAGAATAGCTTTCCCTAAATTGAAGACCCTGTGGTGACTCTACCTGGGCAGTTGTCTTTTTTTTTTAAGAGAGAGTGAGAGAGGAAAGGAGAGGAGAGGAGAGAGAGAGAGAGAGAGAGAGAGAGAGAGAGAGAGAGAGAGAGAGAATTTTTAATATTAATTTTCTAGTTCTCGGCGGACACAACATCTTTGTTGGTATGTGGTGCTGAGGATCGAACCTGGGCCGTACGCGTGCAAGGCAAGCGCACTACTGCTTGAGCCACATCCCCAGCCCAATTGTCTTTAAAATGCTCATCCATCATCCCACATTGTCACCAGACTCTTAATTGGGGTCTGATCCTAAAACGCCTCAGGTAAGAGTATAAAATATAGCCCAGGAAAGTATAAGGGTCACACCAAAATAAAAGGTAAATATTTTACTGTATTTTGTTAATAGGGGCCTTAAGAATATATAAGAGTATTTGTTTGAGTCTTCTAGATCAAAGAAGTCAGGATATATTGCTGGATCATCTTGAATGCAGTCACAGGGACGTAATCACCAGAAATGTTAGGGCCAAGGATTTTCCTGAGCCACGGGGAGTGGCTATTAGACTCTCTTTGGTTGATGGACTGAAATCTGGACTCAGTGTTTGCTTAAGTTCAATGACCAATATGATCCTGGAATAATGGAGAGGATGGTGATCAGAAATAAATAAGGTGTTGGATGGCATGTTATGTGACCCCTTCCCTGGCCTCACAGCTGGATCTGGAGAAGGGCCTGGAGCACCAGCCTTCTCCAAGGCCTCGTGGACATGCGTTCAGAAGGCAGCACCAGATCCTTGTGAAACCCGCAGCCGCTTTTTTCGGCAGCCTGGGAAGACATTAACAGATGGCATCGTTGAAACGGGCTCCCTGACTTCAGTGAGAATAAGGGGACCCTGACGTAGAAGAGGCCATGTGGTGGAGCAGTGATCAGAACATTTAAATCTGTAGAGATTTTTGACAGTGGTAAATTATCGTGGTATTTATAGATGGCAAAAAATGGGCACCCTTCTAGAATAGTGCCTGTCTCATGTAATGTGAAACTCTTCTTTTCACACTTCATTGGTGCATTGTAGTGGTCCATAATGGTGGGATATGCTGACACATATTTGAACATGCACACAAAATAACCGTGAACTTTGGCCAATATCATTCCAATATTTCCCTTTTCCTCACCTCCTCACCTGGTGCCTTGACTCTACTGATCTTCCTTCAACTTTCATGATGAGACTCCCTTCCCAACTTTCCTTCCTTTTCCCCCCTCTAGCTTTAACAGAGCTAACGACCCTTAACTTTCTGAGTTGCTAATTTCCCTTAATATTCTGAAGATCCATCCATATTCCAGCATGACATAATTTCGTTCTTCTTTATGGCTGAATGAAATTCCAGTGTGCATATTCCAGATGTTCTTTATTTATTCGTCCACTGATGTCACCTCGGCTGGTTCATGGGCATGTATGTGTCATTATAGTATGATAATTTTGATCCGCTGTGATAAATACCAAGCAGAGGTAGAGCTGGGTCGCAGGGTGGTCCATGGCTCCTCCTGAGGAGCCTCCATCCCGATTTCCGTGGTGGTTGTTCTGATTTACATGTCCACCAACAGGGTGAGAGTGCTCCTTTCTCTCCAATTCTATCCTTGTCATAGTGGCTTCTGTTTGTATTCTTGGTGGTTGCCTTTGTCACTGAAGTGAGATGAAATCTCAGGGTAGTCTTGACTTGCATGTATTTTCATATATTTGTTGTCCACTCACATATTTTCTTCTAAGACGTGTCTGTTTAGTTCATTTAGTTTTCCATTTGGTAATTGGATTATATGATAATTGGGTTATTTAATAATTGTGGGTTTGTTGTTAAACTTTTTGAGTTCTTTATTAATATTCTGAATATTCATCCTCTTTTAGAAGAGCCCCTGATAAAGATTTTCTCCCTTTCTGTACGTTCTCTTTTAATATTCTAATTGTCTCTTTTGCTGTGCAGAACCTTCTTAATTTCATGCCATCCTGTTAGCTAACTTTTGGTGTTATCTCCTGAGCTTTGGCATCCTAATGCGAAAGTCATTGCCTCTGACTGTAGGTTGGAGTATTGACTTTGTTCTTTTCTAGAAACTGCATAACTGCTGGTTTAGTGCCTGGGTCTTTAATGCATTTTGAGTTGATTTTTCGCAGGTGAGCAATAGTTCAGGTCTCATTCTTCTGCATTTGGACAGGGGTGTAGAAGGACTGTTTCAGAGAGTAGATGTTAAACACTGGGGTGCAGAAGAACTGTTGCAGAGAACAAAAGTTGGAGACTGAGTTGCAGAAGGACTGTTACAGAAAGCAGAGTTTGGAGACTGGGGTGCACAAGGATCATTGCAGAGAGCAGAGTTTTCAGACTGAGGTGCTGCAGGACTGTTGCCGAGAGCAGATGTTGGAGACTGGGGTTCAGAAAGACTTTTGCAGAGAGCAGAGGTTGGAGACAATGGTGAAAAAGAATGGTTGCAGACAGCTTAGGTTAGAGTCTGGGGTGCAGAAGGACCATTGCAGAGGTCAGAGTTTGGGAACTGAGGTGCAGAAGGATTGTTACAGAGAACCGAAGTTGAAGACTCTGCTGCAGAAGGACCCTTACAGAGTGCAGAGGTTGGACTCCGGTACAGAAGGACTGTTACAGAGAGCAGAGTTTGGTTACTGGGGTAGAGAAGAACTGTTTCAGAGAGCAGATGTTGGAGTCTGGGGTGCAAAACGACTGTTCCAGAGAGGAGAGGATGGAGACTGGGGTATAGAAGGACTGTTGCAGAGAGCAGAGGTTGCAGACTGAGTTGCAGAAGGACTGTTGCAGAGGGAAGAGTGTGAGGACTGGGGTGGAAAACGACGAATACAGAAAGCAGAGTTTGGTTACTGGCGTGCATAAGGACCCTTAAAAAGAACAAAGTATGCAGACTGCGATACAGACGGACTTTTAAAGAGAGCAAAGTTTACAGACTGGGGTGCACTAGAACTGTTATAGAGAACAGAGTTTGGAGACTGGGGTGTAGAAAGATTGTTGGGGTGAGCAGAGTATGGAGAATGGAGGGTAGAAGACTGTTGCAGAGAGCAGAAGTTAAAGACTAGGTTATAGAAGGACTGTTGCAGAGAGCAGATGTTGGAGACTTCAGTGCACAAGGACTGTTGCAGAGAGTAGACATTGTAGACTGGGGTTAAGGAATAATCTTACAGAGAGCAGAGGTTAGAGATTGGGGTGAAGAAGGCCTGTTCTAAAGAGCGGAGTTTGGAGTCTGGCGTGCAGAAGGACTGTTAGAGAGAGAAGAGTTTGGAGACTGGGTTGCAGAAAGATCTTACAAAGAGCAGAGGTTTGAGAATGAGGTGCAGAAGGACTGTGACAGAGAGCAGAGGTTGGAGACTGAGGTGCAGAAGGACTGTGGCAGATAGCAGAGGTTGGAGACTGGGGTGCGAAAGGACGGTTGCAGGGAGCAGGTCAGTTGGAGACTTGGGTGCAGTAGGCCTGTTGCAGCGAGCAGAATTTGGAGACTGGGGTGCAGCAGGACTGATACAGAAAGCAGAGGTTGGAGACTGGGGTGTAAAAGGACCGTTACAGAGAGCAGAGTTTAGAGACTGCAATATAGGCGGACTGTTACAGAGAGCAGAAGTTAGAGAATGGTTTATAGAAGAACTGTTTCTGAGTGCGGATGTTGGAGACTGGGATTCAGAAGAACTGTACAAGAGAGCATAGTTTGGAGACTTGGGTGCAGAAAAAGTGTCGCAGAGAGCAGAGGTTGGAGACTGAGGTGCAGAAAGAATGTTACAGAGAGCAAAGTTTGGAGACTGAGGTGCAGAATTACTGATACAGAAAGCAGAGGTTGGAGACTGGGTTGCAGCAGGACCGTTGAAGAAAGCAGAGGTTGGAGACTGGGTTGGAGAAGGAATGTTACAGAGAGCAGAGTTTGGAAACTGGGGTGCAGAAGGACCTTACAGAGAACAGAGGTTGGAGACTGGAGTGCACAAGGAGTGTTAAGGAGAGGAGACGTTGGAGACTGGGGTGCAGAAGGACTGTTGCAGAGAGCAGCTGTTGGACACTGGTGTGCATAAGGATCGTTGCAGAGAGCAGAGGTTGGAGACTGGGGTGCAGAAAGACGGTAGCAGAGAGCAGAGGTTGGAGACTGAGGTACAGAAAAAAAGTTACAGAGAGCAGAGGTTGGAGACTGGGGTGCAGAAAGATCCTTTCAGAGAGCAGAAGTTGGAAACTGAGTTGCAGAAGAATCGTTGTAGAGAGCAAAGTTGAAGACTGTGGTGCAGAAGGAGTTGCAGAAAGCAGAGGGTGGAGACTGTGGTGCAGAAGGACTGTTGCAGAGAGCGGAGGTTGGAGACTGAGATGCAGAAGGACTGTTACACAGAGCAGACGTTGGAGACTGGGGTAAAGAATTATAATACAGAAAGCAGAGGTGGCATTCTGGGGTGCAGAAAGACCATTACAGAGAGCAGAGGTTGCAGACTGGCGTGCAGAAGAACTGTTTCAGAGAACAGAGTTTACAGACTGGGGTGCAGGACGACTGTTACAGAGAGCAGTGGTGGAGACTGGGTTGCAGAAAGATCGGGCAGAGAGTAGAGGTTTCAGACTTAGGCGCAGAAGGACTGTAACAGAGAGCAGTGGTTGGAGACTGAGGTGCAGAAGGACTGTTACAGAGAGCATAGTTCGGTGACTGAGGTGCAGAGAAACTGTTACTTAAAGCAGGGGTTGAAAATTGGGGTGCAGAAGAACCCTTACAAAGAGCAGATGTTGGAGACTGCAGTATAGAATGACTTTAACAGAGAGCAGAGGTTTGAGAATATGGTGCAGAAGGACTGTTACAGAGAGAAGAGGTTGGAGACTGGGTTGCAGAAGGAAATTTACAGAGAGCAGCTGTTGGATACTGGGGTGCAGAAGGACTGTTACACAGAGCAGAGGTTGAAGACTGCAGTGTACAAGGACTGTTACAGAGAGCAGAGGTTGGAGACTTGGGTGAAGAAGGACTGTTGCAGAGAGCAGAATTTGGAGACTGGGGTGCAGAAGATTCTTACAGAGAGCAGAAGTTAGAGACTGCAGTACAGAAAAAGTGTTACAGAGAGCAGAGGTTGGAGACTGGGTTGGAGAAGGACTGTTTCAGAGAGTAGATTTCGGAGACTGCAGTGCAGAAGAACTGTTGCAGAGAGCAGAAGTTTGAGACTGGGGTGCAGAAGGATTTTTGCAAGGAGCAGAATTTGGAGACTGAGGTGCTGCACGACTCTTGCAGACAACAGAGGTTGGAGAACGGGGTGCAGGAGGACCGTTAGAGAGAGCAGGTTTTGGAGACTTAGGTGCAGAAAGATTTTTACAGAAATCAGAGGTTGGAGAATTGGGTGAAAAAGGACTGTTAAGGAGATCAGAGTTTGGAGACTGGGTTGCAGATGGATCTTTCAGAGAGCAGAGTTTGGAGACTGAGGTGCAGAAGGATCTTACATAGAGCAGAAATTGGAGACGGAGGTGCAGATGAAATGATACCCAGAGCAGAGTTTGGAGACTGGGGTGCAGAAGGACTATTGCAGAGAGCAGAGTTTGGAGACTGGGTGGAGAAGGAATGCTATAGAGAGCAGAGTTTGGAAACTTGGGTGCAGAAGGATCTTACAGAGAGCAGAGTTTGGAGAATGGGGTGCAGAAAGACTGTTACAGAGAGCAGAGGTTGGAGACTGAGTTGCAAAAAAACTGTTACAGAAAGCAGTGTTTTCAGACTGAGATGCAGAAGGACTGTTGCAGAGAGCAGATGTTGGAGACTGGGGTGCAGAAGGACTTTTGCAGAGAGCAGAGTTTGAAGAATGGGGTGCAAAAGAATCGTTGTAGAGAGCAGAGGTTAGAGACTGGGGTGCAGTAGGACCATTGCAAATGACAGAATTTGGGAACTGAGGTGCAGAAGGATTGTTACAGAGAACAGAAGTTGGATCCTGGAGTGCAAAAGGACTGTTACAGAGAACAGAGTTTGGAGACTGCGGTTCAGAAGGCCTGTTACAGAGAGCAGAGTTTTGTGAAGTGATGCAGAACGACTGTTACAGAGGGTAGAGTTTGGAGACTGTGTTGCAGAAGGATCTTACAGAGAACAGATGTTGGAGACTGAGGTGCAGAAGGACCGTTACAGAGAGTAGAGGTTGGATACTGAGGTGCAGAAGGACCATTGAAGAGAGGAGAGGTGAAGTCAGAGGTGCAGAAGGACTTTTACAGAGAGCAGAGATTGGAGACTGGGAGCAGAAGGACTGTAGCAGATAGCAGTTTTTGGAGACTGGGGTGAAGAAGGACTGTTGCAGGGAGCAGGTGTTAGAGACTTGGGTGCAGTAGGACTGTTGCAGAGAGCAGAATTTGGAGACTGAGGTGCAGAAGGACTGTTACAGAGAGCAGAGGTTGGAGACTGGGGTGCAGAAGGACTGATACAGAAAGCAGAGGTTAAAGACTGGGGTGCAGAAGGACCGTTACAGAGAGCAGAGTTTAGAGATTGCAATATAGGAGGACTGTTACAGAGAGCAGAGGTTGGAGAATGGTTTATAAAAGAACCGTTTCAGAGTGCAGATGTTGGAGACTGGGATTCAGAAGAACTGTTGCAGAGAGCAGATTTTAAAAACTGGGGTGCAGAAGAACTGTCGCAGAGAGTGAGTTTGGAGACTGAGGTGCAGAATGAATGTTACAGTGGGCAAAGTTTGGAGACTGGGGTGAAGAATTACTGATATAGAAAGTAGAGGTTGGAGACTGGGGTGCAGAAGGACCATAACAGTTAACAGAGGTTGGAGACTGTGGTTCAGGAGGACTGTTGAGAGAACAGAGGTTAGAGAATGGTGTGCAGAAAGAGTGTTACAGAGAGCAGAGTTAAGAAAATGGGGTGCAAAAGTAGGGTTGCTGAGTTCAGAGGTTGGAGACAGAGGTGCAAAAGAACTCTTACAGAGAGCAGAGGTTGGAAACCGTGGTGCAGAAGGACTGATACAGAAATCAAAGGTTTGAGACTGTGGTGCAGAAGGACTGTTACAGAGAGCAGAGGTTGGAGACTGAGAAGTAGAAGGACTGTTGCAGAGAACAGAGGTTGAAGACTGGGTTGCAGCAGGACCATTGAAGAAAGAAGAGGTTGGAGACTGGGTTGGAGAAGGAATGTTACAGAGAGCAGAGTTTGGAAACTGGGGTACAGAAGGACCTTACAGAGAACAGAGGTTAGAGACTGTGGTGCAGAAAAAGTGTTAAAGAGAGGAGACGTAGGAGTCTGAGGTTCAGAAGGTCTGTTGCAGAGAGCAGATGTTGGAGACTGGAGTGCAGAAGGATCATTGCAGAGAGCAGAGGTTGGAGACTGAGGTGCAAAAAGACTGTTACAAAAAATAGAGGTTGAAGATTGTGACGCAAAAGCCTGTTACAGAGAGAAGAGGTTCTAGACTGGGGTGCAGAAGAACTGTTAGAGAGAGAAGAGTTGTTAGACAAGGTTGCAGAAGAATCTTAGAGCAGAGATTGTAGACCGAGGTGCAGCAGAACTGTTACAGAGAGCAGATTTTGAAGACTGGGGTGCAGAAGGCTTTTACGAAGAGCAGAGTTTGGAGAAGGGCTCCAGAATGACTTTTTCATATTGCAGAGTTGGAAACTGGTTTGCAGAAGGATCTTACAGAGAGCAGATGTTGGAAACTGAGGTGCAGAAGGACTGTTACAGAGAGCAGAGGTTGGAGACTGAGGTGCAGAAGGATCGTTGCAGAGAGAATAGGTTGAAGACTGGGGTGCAGAAGGCCTGTTACAGAGAGCAGAGTTTGAAGACTGGGGTGCAGAAGACCTGTTGCAGAGAGCAGAGGTTGGAGACTGGGGTTCAGAAGGACTGTTACAGAGAGCTGAGGTTGTAGACTGGGGTGCAGAAGGATCGTTGTAGAGAGCAGAGGTTTGGTACTGGGGTGCAGAAGGATTGTTACAGAGAACAGACTTTAGAGAATGGGGTGCAAAAGGGCTGTTAAAGAGAGCAGAGTTTGGAGACTGGGTTGCAGAAGGATCTTACAGAGAGCACATGTTGGAGACTGACGTGCAGAAGGACTGTTGCAGACAGCAGAGGTTGGAGACTGGGGTGCACGTGGACTGTTACAGTGAGCAGTGGTTGGAGACTGGGGTGCAGAAGAATCGTGGAGTGCAGAGGTTTCAGACTGAGGTGCAGAAGTACTGTTACAGAGAGCAGAGGTTGGAGACTTAGGTGTAGAAAGACTGTTACAGAGAGCAGAGTTTAGACACTTAGGAGCAAAAGGACTGTTACAGAAATCAGAGGTTGGAAATTGGGGTGCAGAAGGACCGTTACAGAGAGCAGAGGTTGAAAACTGCGGTACAGAAGGACTGTTACAGAGAGCAGAGTTTTGAGACTGGGTTGCAGTAGGACTGTTACAGAGAGCACAGGTTAAAGACTGAGGTGTAGAAGGATAAATACGAAGAGCAGTGGTTAAAGACGGGTTCAGAAGGACTGATTTAAAAAGCAGAGGTTGGAGACTGGGTTGCAGAAGGACCTTTACAGAGAACAGAGTTTGGAGACTGCGGTACATAAGGACTGTTACAGAGAGCAGATGTTGGAGCCTGGGGAGCAGAAGGACTGTTGCAGAGGACAGAGTTTGGATACAGGGGTGCCACAGGACCCTTGCAGAAAGCAGAGGTTGGCGACTGGGGTGGAGAAGGAATGTTAGAGAGCAGAGTTTGGAAACTGGATTGCAGAAAGATCTTACAGAGAACACAGGTTGGAGACTGTGGTGCAGAAAGACTGTTGCAGAGAGCAGACGTTGGAGACTGGGGTCCCGAAAGATTGTTGCAGAGAGCAGAGTTTGCAGACTGGGGTGCAGAAGGACTGTTACAGAGAGCAGATGTTGGAGACTGGGGTTCAGAAGAACTGTTGCAGAGAGAAGAGGTTGGAGACTGAGCTGCAGAAGAACTGTTAAAGAGAGCAGATGTAAGAGACTTGGGTTCAGATGGATCTTACAGAGAGCAGAGGTTGGAGAATGAGGTGCAGAAGGATTGTAACAGACACCTGATGTAGGAGACTGGGGTGCAGGAGGGTCGTTGCAGTCAGAAGAGTTTTCAGACTGTAATGCAGAAGGACTGTTGCAGAGACCAGATGTTGGAGACTGGGGTGTAGAAGGACTGTTGCAGAGAGCAGAGTTTGGAGACTGAGGTGCAGAAGGACTGTTACAGGAAGCAGAGATTGGAAATTGGGGTGCAGATATACCGTTAAAGACAGCAGAGTTTGGAGACTGCGGTTTAGGACTGTTACCGAGAGCAGAGGTTGGCGACTGGGATGCAGAAGGACTCTTACAGAGAGCACAAGTTGGAGACTGAGGTGCATAAGCATGGACACAGAGAACAGAGGATGAATACTGGGGTTCAGACAGGCTGATACCTAAAGCAAAGTTTGGAGCTGGGGTGTAGAAGAACAGAAACTGAGAGCAGAGGTTGGACACTGCGGTACAGAAGGACTGTTACAGAGAGCAGATCTCGGAGACTGGGGAGCAGAAAGACTGTTGCAGTGAGAAGAGGTTGCAGAATGAGGTGCAGAAGGACTGTTACAGATAGCAGAGTTTGGAGACTCGGGTGCAAAAGGACTGTTACAGAGAGCTGAGTTTGGAGACTGGTTTGCTGAAGGAACATACAGAGAGCAGATGTTGGAGTGTGACGTGCAGAAGGACTGTTACAGAAAGCAGAGATTGGAAATTGGTGTGCAGAAGGACCGTTACAGAGAGCACAGTTTGTAGACTGCAGTATAGAAGAACTGTTACAGAGAGCAGAACTTGGAGACTGGGGTGCAGAAGGACTGTTGCAGATAGCATAGGTTGGAGACTGGGGTGTAGAAGGACTTTTGCAGGCAGCAGAGGTTGGAGACTGGGGTGCAGAAAAACTTTTGCAGAGAGGAGAGTTTGGAGACTCAGGTACAGAAGGACTGTTGCAGATAGCATAGGTTGGAGACTGGGGTGTAGAAGGACTTTTGCAGGCAGCAGAGGTTGGAGACTGGGGTGCAGAAAAACTTTTGCAGAGAGGAGAGTTTGGAGACTCAGGTACAGAAGGACTGTTACAGAGAGCAGAGGTTGGAGACTGGGGTGCAGAAGGACTGATACAGAAAGTAGAAGTTGGAGACTGTGGTGCAGAAGGAACCTTACAGAGATCAGAGGTTGGAGATCGAAGTACAGAAGGAATGTTACAGAGAGCAGAGGTTGGAGACTGGTGTGGAGAAGGACTGTTTCAGAGAGTAATTGTTGGATACTGGGGTGCAGAAGAACTGTTGCATAGAACAGAATTTGGAGACTAAGGTACAGAAGGATTGTTGCAGGGAGCAGATTTTGGAGACTGAGGTGCTGAAGGACTCTTGCAGACAACAGAGTTTGGATAATGGGGTGCAGAAGGACCGTTGCAGAGAGCAGAGTTTGGAGACTGCAGTACAGAAGGACTGTTGAGAGGTGATATGAAGTACAGAAGGACTGTTGAGAGGTGAGATGAAGAAGGACTGTTACAGAAAGCAGAGTTTTAGACTTGGGTGCAGAAGGATCGTTGCACAGAGCAGAGTTTTCAGACTGAGGTGAAGAAGGACTGTTTCAGAGAGCAGATGTTGGAGACTGGGGTGCATAAAGACTTTTGCAGAGAGCTGAGGTTGGAGACTGGGATGTAAAAGGATTGTTGCAGAGAACAGAGGTTGGATACTGGGGTGCAAAATGATTGTTACAGAGAGGAGAAGTTCGAGAATGGGGTGCATAAGGACGATTGCAGAGAGCAGAGTTTGGGGAATGAGGTGCAGAAAAATTGTTACAGAGAACAGAAGATGGAGACTGGGGTGCAGAAAGACTGTTGAAGAGATCAGAGGTTGGAGACTGAGGTGTAGAAGGACTGTTGCTGAGAGCAGAGGTTGGAGACTGGGGTGTAGAAGGACTGTTGCAGAAAGCAGAGTTTGGAGACTTATATGCAGCAGGACTGTTACAGAGAGCAGATGTTGGAGACTGCCATGCAGAAGGACTGATACACAGAGGAGAGGTTGGAGACTTTGGTGCAGAAAGGCCGTTAAAAAGAGCACAGCTTGGAGACTACAGTACAGAAAGACTGTTACTGAGAGCAGAGGTTGGAGACTGGCGTGGAGAAGGACTGCTGCAGAGAGCAAAATTTGTATACTGGGGTGCAGAAAGACTTTTGCAGAGCGCAGAGGTTGGAGACTGAGGTGCAGAAGGACTGTTACAGAGAGAAGAGTTTGGAGACTGTGGTGCATAAGGACTGATACGGAAAGCAGAGGTTTGAGACTGGGGTGCAAAAGAGTGTTATAGAGAGCAGAGGTTGGAGACTGCGGTACAGAAGGTTTGTTACAGAGAGCAGAGTTTGAAGACTGGGGTGCAGAAGTCCTGTTAAAGAGAGTAGAGCTTGGAGACTGTTTTGCAGAAGGACTGTTACAGAGTGCATAGTTTAAAGACTGTGCTGCAGAAAGATAATAAAGAGGGAGCAGAGTTGGAAGATTGAGGTGCAGAAGGACTGTTACAGAGAGCAGAGGTAGGAGACTGGGGTGCAGAAGTTTCTTTGCAGAGAGCAGAGTTTTCAGACTGAGGTGCAGAAGAACTGTTGCAGAGAGCAGATGTTGGAGACTGGGGAGCGGAAGGTCTGTTGCAGAGACCAGATGTTTGTAACTAGGGTGCAGAAGGACTGTCGTAGAGAGCAGAGGTTGGAGATTGGGGTGCAGAAGGACTGTTGTAGAGAGCAGAGGTTACAGACTGAGGTGCGGAAGTCCTGTTAAAAAGAGCAGAGTTTGGAGACTGGGGTGCAGAAGACCTGTTACAAAGAGGAGAGTTTGGAGACTCGGTTGCTGAAGGATCTTACAGAGAGCAGAGTTTGGAGACTGAGGTGCAGGTGGACTGTTACAGAGAGCAGTGGTTGGAGACTGGGGTGCAGAAGGATCGTTAAGAGACCAGAAGTGTCAGAGTGAGGTGCAGAAGGACTGTTACAGAGAGTAGAGGTTGGAGACTGAAGTGTAGAAGGACTGTTATAGAAAGAGTTTGGAAATTGGGGTGCAGAAGGACAGTTACAAAGACCAGAGTTTGGAGACTTCGGTATAGAAAAACTATTACTGAGAGCAAAGCTTGGAGACTCAGGTGCAGAATAAATGTTACAGAGAGCACAGATTGGAGTCTGAGGTGCAGAAGGATAGATACAAAGAGCAGAGGTTTTATACTGGGGTTCAGAAGGACTGATACAGAAAGTAGAGTTTGGAGACTGGGGTGAAGAAGGATAAGTTATGGAGAGCAGAGGTTGGAGACTGTGGTACTGAAAAACTGTTACAGAGTGCAGATGTAGATGTTAAAGACTGGTAAGCAGAAGGACTGTTGCAGAGAGCAGATGTTGAAGACTGGGGTTCAGAATGACTTTTGCAGAAAGCAGATTTTAGAGCCTGGGGTGCAGAAGGACTGTTACATAAAGCAGAATTTGGAGACTGAGGTGCAGAAGGACTGTTACAGAAAACAGAGTTTGGAGACTTGGGTGCATAAGGACTGTTACAGAGAGCATAGGGTGGAGACTGGGGTTCATTTGGATCTTACAGAGAGTACAGTTTGGAGACTGGGGTTCAAAAGGACTGTTGCAGAGAGCAGATATTGGAGACTGGGGTGGAGAAGAATCATTGCAGATAGAAGAGGTATGAGACTGGGGTGCAGAATGCCTGTTACAGAGAGAAGAAGTTGGAGACTGGGTTGCAGAAGTCCTATTACAGAGAGCAGAAGTTGGAGACTGTTGTGCAGAAGGACAGGTATAAAGTGCAGAGTTTAAAGGCTGGATTGAAAAAGGATCTTACAGAGAGCAGAGTTGGGAGACTGAGGTGCAGAAGGACTGTTGCAGAGATCAGAGTTTGGAGACGTGGTACATTAGGATCATTGCAGAGAGCAGAGGTTGGAGACTAGGGTGCAGAAGGATCATTACACAGAGCAGATTTTGGAGACTGGGGTGCAGAAGGCCTGCTACAGAGAGCAGAGTTTGGAGGCTGGCGTGCAGAATGCCTGTTACAGAGAGTAGAGGTTGGAGACTGGGGTGCAGAAGGACTGTTATAGAGAGCAGAATTTGGAGACTCGTAGCTGAAGGATTTTACGGAGAGAAGAGGTTGGAGACTGAGGTGCAGGTGGACTGTTACAGAGAGCAGTGGTTGGAGACTGAGGTGCAGAAGGACTGTGCAAAAAGGAGAGGTGTCAGACTGAGGTGCAGAAAGACTGTTACAGAGAGCACAGGTTAAAGACTGAGGTGTAGAAGTACCGTTACAGAGAGCAGAGTTTGGAAATTGGGGTGCAGAAAGAGCGTTACAAAGACCAGAGTTTGCAGACTGCGGTATAGAAAAATTGTTACAGAGAGTAGAGTTTGGAGATTGGGGTGTAGAAGGAATGTTACAGAGAGCACAGGTTGGAGACTGAGGTGCAGAAGGATAGATACAGAGAGCAAAGTTTTGAGACTGGTGTTCCGAAGGACTGATACAGAAAGCAAAGTTTGGAGACTTGGTTGCCGTAGGAATGTTACAGAACGCAGATGTTGGAGACTGGGGTGCAGAAGTACTGTTGCAGAGGACAGAGTGTGGAGACTGGGGTGACGACACTTGCAGAAAGCAGAGATTTAAGACTGGGATGGAGAAGGAATTTTACAGAGAGCGGAGTTTGGAAACTGGAGTGCAGAAAGATCTTACAGGGAGCAGAGTTTGAAGATTGTTGTGAAGAAGGACTTTTCCAGAGAGCAGAGGTTGGAGACTTTGGTACAGAAGGATCCTTGCAGAGAGCAGAGTTTGGAGACTGGGGTGCAGAATGACTGTTGCAGAGAGCAGAGTTTTGAAACTGGGGTGCAGAAGGACTGTTGCAGAGAGCATAGATTGGAGACTGGAGTGCAGAAGGACTGTTCCAGAAAGCAGAGGTTGGAGACTGGGGTTCAGACGGCCTGTTACAGAGAGCAGAGTTTGGACATGGGGTGTAGAAGGAATGTTGCCGAGAGCACAGCTTTGAGATTTTGGTGCAGAAGCACTGTTGCAGAGAGTAGAGGTTCGAGACTGCCTTTCATTAGGAATGTTACAGAGGCAGAGTTTGGAGACTTAGGTGCAGAAGGACTGTTGCGGAGAGCAGAGTTTGTAGACTGAGGTGCAGAAGGACTGTTACAGAGAGCAGAGTTTGGAGATTGGGGTGTAGGTGGACTGATACAGAAAGCAGAGTTTGGAGACTCCAGTGCAGAAGGACTGTTGCAGAGAGCAGAGGTTGGAGAATGGGGTGCAAAAGGCCTGATACACAGAGCAGAGTTTGGAGAATGGGGTGCAGAAAGACTGTTACAGACAGCAGAGTTCGGATACAGGGTTGCAGAAGGATGTTACAGAGAGCAGAGTTTGGAGACTGTTGTACGACAGGACTTTTACAGAGAGCAGAGGTTGGAGACTGGGGTGCAGAATGATCGTTGCAGTGAAAAAAATTTTCAGTCTGAGGTGCAGAAGGACTTTTGCAGAGAGCAGATATTGGAGACTGGGGTGCATAAAGAATGTTGCAGAGAGCAGAGGTTAGAGACTGGGGTGCAGAAGGATCGTTGTAGCGAACAGAGGTTTGAGACTGACGTGCAAAAGGACTGTTACAAGAACAGAGGTTGGACAAGGTATGCTGAAGGACTGTTACAGAGGGCAGAGTTTACAGACTGGGTTGCAGGAGGATCTTACACAGAGCAGATGTTGGAGACTGAGGTGCAGAAGGACTGTTACAGAGAGTAGAGTTTGGAGACTGAAGTGTAGAAGGACCGTTGTAGAGAGCAGAGTTTGGAAACTGAGGTGCAGAAGGATTGTTAAAGAGAGCAGATGTTGGAGACTGGGGTGCAGAGGACTGTTGCAGATAACAGAGTTTGGAGACTGGGGTGTAGAATGACTGTTGCAGAAAGCAGAGGTTTGAGACTTGGGTGCAGAAGGACTGTTGCAGAGAGCAGAAGTTGGAGAGTGAGGTCCAGAAAGACTGTTACAGAGAGATGAGGTTGGAGACTGGGGTGCAGAAGGACTGATACAGAAAGCAAAGGTTGAAGAATGAGGAGCAGAAGGACTCTTAAAGAGAGCAGTTTTTGGAGACTGCACTACAGGAGGACTGTTACAGAGAGCAGAGTTTGGAGACTGGTGTGGAGAAGGACTGTTTCAGAGTGCAGACCTTGGAGACAAGGATCGTTGATGAGAGAAGAGATTGGAGACTGGGGTCAAAAGGCCTGCTACAGACTGGAGAGTTTAAAGACTGCAGTACAGAAGGCCTTTTACAGAGAGCATTGCTTGGAGACTGGGGTGCAGAAGGACAGTTACAGAGAGTAGAGTTAAAGAACTGGGTTGCATAACGATCTTACATAGAGGAGAGGTTGGAGACTGAGATAGAGAAGGACTGTTATAGAGAGCAGAGGTTGGAGACTGCGGTGTAGAAGGACTGTTGCAGAGAGTAGAGTTTGGAGACTGGCGTAAGATGGTCTGTGGCCGAGAGAAGAAGTTGGAGACTGGGGTGGAGAAGAATTGTTTCAGAGAGTAGAGGTTGGACACTGAGGTGCAGAAGAACTATTACAGAGAGGAGAGGATGCAGACTGGGGTGCAGAAGGACTGATACACAAAGCAGAGGTTGGTGACGAGGGTGCAGAAAGAGTGTTGCAGAGAGCAGATGTTGGAGACTGGGGTGCAGAAGGACTGTTGCAGAGAGCAGAGATTGGATACTGGGGTGCAGAAGGCCTGTTACAGAGAGCAGAATTTGGAGACTGGGGTGTAGAAGGACTCTTAAAGTGAGCAGAGTTTGCAGACTGGGTTTCAGAAGGGTTTTACACAATGCAGATATTGGAGGCTGAGGTACAGAAGGACTGTTACAGAAAGCAGTGGTTGGACGCTGGGGTTATGAAGGATTTTGCAGAGGGCAGAGTTTTCAGACTGAGGTACAGTAGAACTGTTGCAGAGAGTCATATTCGAGACTGGGTATACAAGGACTGTTGCTGCGAGCAGAGTTTGGAGACAGGGTCCAGAAGGATCATTACAGAGAGCAGAGGTTGGAGACTGGGGTGCAGAAGAACTGTTGCGGAGAGCAGACGTTGGAGATTGGGGTGGGGAGTGACTGTTGCTCAGAGAAGAATTTAAACACTGAGTTGCAGAACGACTTTTACAGAGAGCAGTGGTTAGAGACTTGAGTGCAGAAGTACTGATAGAAAAAGCAGAGATTGGAGAGTGGGGTGCACAAGAACTGTTGCAGAGAGTAGAGGTTGGAGACTTGGTTACAGAAGGACTGTTGCAGAGAGTAGAGGTTGGAGACATGGGTACAGAAGGACTCTTACGGAGACTAGAGGTTGGAGATTGGGGTGCAGAAGAACTGTTGCAGTAAGCAGAGTTTGAAGACTAGGGTGGAAAAAAACTTTTTCAGAGAGTACCATTTTGAGATTGGGGTGCCGAAGGACTGTTGCAGAGAGCAGAGGTTGGTGACTGAAGTGCAGAACGACTGTTACAGAGAGCAGAGGTTGGAGACTGGGATGCAGAAGGACTGATACAGAAAGCAGAGGTTGGAGACCGTGGTGCAAAAGGACTGTTGCAAAGAGCAGAGGTTGGAGACTAGAGTAGAGAAAGATTGTTGTCGAGAGCAGGTGTTGGAGACTGGGGTGCAGTAAGACTATTGCAGAGAGCAGAGGTTGCAGACTGAGGTGCAGAAGTACTGTTACAGAGAGCAGAGTTTGGAGACTGTGGTGCAGAAGGACTGATACAGAAAGAAGAGGTTGTAAACTGGGGTGCAGAAGAACCATTAAAGGAAACAGAGGTTGGAGACTGCGGAACAGTAGGACTGTTATAGAGAGCAGAGTTTGGAGACTGTGGTGCAGAAGAAGTTTTGTAGAGAAAAGAGGTTGGAGACCGGGGTGCAGAAGGACCATTGCAGATAGTAGAGGTTGGAGAGTGTGTTGCCGAAGGATCTTACAGAGAGGAGAGATTGGACACTGAGGTGCAGAAGGGCTGTTGCAGAGAGCAGAGGTTGGAGTCTGAAGTGCAGAAGGACTGTTACAGAAGGCAGTGGTTGGAGACTGAGGTGAAGAAGGATTGTGACGGAGATCAGAGTTTGGACACTGATGTTCAGAAGGACTGTTACAGAGAGCAGAATGTGGAGACTGGTGTGTAGAAGGATCATTGCAGAGAACAGAGGTTTAAGACTGAGGTGCAGAAGGATCTTTGCAGAGAGCAGTGTTTGGAGAGTGAGGCGCAGAAGGACCGCTACAGAGAGCAGATGTTGGACACTGGGGTTCAAAGGACAGTTACAGAGAGCACAGGTTGGAGACTGGGATGAAGAAGAAATGTTGCAGAGAGCAGATGTTGAAGACTGGGTTGCAGAAGGACTGTTGCAGAGAGCAGAGGTTGGAGACTGTGGTGCAGAAGGACTGTTGCAGATATCAGAGTTTGGATACTGAGGTGTAGCAGGACTGTTGCAGAAACAGAGGTTGGAGACTGACGGGTAGAAGGACTGATGCAAAAATCAGAGTTTGCTGAGTAGGTTGCAGAAGGATCTTACATAAAGTAGAGGCTTTAAACTGATGTGCAGAAGGACTGTTACAGACAGCAGAGGTTAGAGACCGGGGTGCAGAATGACGCTTACCGAGAGCAGAGTTTGGAGACTGCAGTATAGAAGAGCTGTTACAGAGAGCACCCTTTTGACTGGGGTAAAGGACTGTTGTAGGTAGAAGATGTTGGAGACTGTGGTGCAGAATGACTGTTGCAAATAGCAGAGGTTGAAGAATGGGGTGAAGAAGGACTGTTTCAGAGAGCATAGGTTGGAGACTGCACTACAGAAGGACTGTTACACAGAGCAGAGATTGTAGACTGGGGTACAGAAGACTTGGCAGAGAGTAGGTGAGGAGACTATGGTTCAGAAGGACTGTTGAAGAGAGCAGAGGTTGGAGAATGGGGTGCAGAAGAACTGTAACAGAGAGCAGAGGTTGGAGACTGTGGTGCTAAAAGCCTGATACAGAAAGCAGAGTTTGGAGACTGGGGTGTAGAAGTACTGTTACAGAGAGAAGAGGCTGGAGAATTGGGTGCAGAATAAGTGTTGTAGAGAACAGAGGTTGGAGATTCGGGTGTAGAAGGACCATTGTAGAAAGCAGAAGTTGGAGACTGGGTTTCAGAAGGTTCTTACAGAGATCAGAGGTTGGACACTGAGGTGCAGAAGGACTGTTGCAGAGATGAGGTTGGAGATTGGGGCGCAGAAAGACTGTTGCGGAGAGCAGAGGTTGGAGTCTGAGGTGCAGAAGGAAAGTTACAGAGAGCAGAGGTTGGAGACTGGGGTTTAGAAAAACTTATACAGAAAGCAGAGTTTGTAGACTGGGGAGCAGAAGCATCGTTAAAAAGAGAGTTTGGAGACTGCAGTACAGAACGACTGTTAAAGAGAGCAGAGGTTGGAGACTGGGGTGGAGAAGGACTGTGGCAGAGAGCAGATATTGGAGGCTGGGCTGCAGAAGGACTGTTGCAGAGAGCAAGGGTGCAGAAGGACTGTTGCAGAGAGCAGAGGTTGGTGACTGAAGTGCAGAACGACTGTTACAGAGAGCAGAGGTTGGAGACTGGGGTGCAGAAGGACTGATACAGAAAGCAGAGTTTGGAGACTGTGGTGCAGAAGGTCTGTTGCAAAGAGAAAAGGATGGAGACTAGAGTAGATAAAGACTGTTGTCGAGAGCAGGTGTTGGAGACTGTGGTACAGTAGGACTATTGAAGAGAGCAGAGGTTGCAGACTGAGATGCAGAAGGACTGTTACAAAGAGCAGAGTTTGGAGACTGTGGTGCAGAAGGACTGATACAGAAAGAAGAGGTTGTAAACTGGGGTGGAGAAGAACCATTAAAGGAAACAGAGGTTGAAGACTGCGGAACAATAGGACTGTTATAGAGAGCAGAGGTTGGAGACTGGGGTGCAGAAGAAGTGTTGTAGAGAAAAGAGGTTAGAGACCGGAGTGCAGAAGGAACATTGCAGATAGTAGAGATTGGAGAGTGTGTTGCAGAAGGATCTTACAGAGAGCAGAGGTTGGACACTGAGGTGCAGAAGGTCTGTTGCAGAGAGCAGAGGTTGGAGATTGGGGTGCAGCAGGACTGTTACAGAGAGCAGAGGTTGGAGTCTGAGGTGCAGAAGGACTGTTACAGAAGGCAGTGGTTGGAGACTGAGGTGAAGAAGGATTGTGACGGAGATCAGAGTTTGGACACTGATGTTCAGAAGAACTGTTACAGAGAGCAGAGGGTGGAGACTGGTGTGTAGAAGGATCATTGCAGAGAACAGAGGTTTAAGACTGAGGTGCAGAAGGATCTTTGCAGAGAGCAGTGTTTGAAGAGTGAGGCGCAGAAGGATCGCTACAGAGAGCAGATGTTGGACACTGGGGTTCAAAGGACAGTTACAGAGAGCACAGGTTGGAGACTGGGGTGAAGAAGAAATGTTGCAGAGAGCAGATGTTGTAGACTGGGGTGCAGAAGGACTGTTGCAGAGAGCAGAGGTTGGAGACTGAGGTGTAGCAGGACTGTTGCAGTAACAGAGGTTGGAGACTGAGGGGTAGAATGACTGATACAAAAATCAGAGTTTGCTGAGTAGGTTGCAGAAGGATCTTACATAAAGCAGAGGTTTTAAACTGATGTGCAGAAGGACTGATACAGAAAGCAGAGGTTGGAGACTGTGGTGCAGAAGGACTGTTGCAAAGAGCAAAGGTTGGAGACTAGAGTAAAGAAAGACTGTTGTTGAGAGCAGGTTTTGGAGACTGGGGTGCAGTAGGACTATATCAGAGAGCAGAGGTTGCAGACTGAGGTGCAGAAGGACTGTTACAAAGAGCAGAGTTTGGAGACTGTGGTCCAGAAGGACTATTACAGAAAGAAGAGGTTGTAAACTGGGGTGCAGAAGAACCATTAAAGGAAACAGAGTTTGGAGACTGCGGAACAGAAGGACTGTTATAGAGAGCAGAGGTTGGAGACTGGGGTGCAGAAGAAGTGTTGTAGAGAAAAGAGGTTAGAGACCGGAGTGCAGAAGGACCATTGCAGATAGTAGAGATTGGAGAGTGTGTTGCAGAAGGATCTTACAGAGAGCAGAGGTTGGACACTGAGGTGCAGAAGGGCTGTTGCAGAGAGCAGAGTTTGGATATTGGGGTGCAGCAGGACTGTTACAGAGAGCAGAGTTTGGAGTCTGAGGTGCATAAAGACTGTTACAGAGAGCACAGGTTGGAGACTGGGGTGCACAAAGACTGATACAGAAAGCAGAGTTTGGAGACTGGGGTGCAATAGGACCCTTACTGAGAGCATATAATGGAGATTTCAGTACAGAATGACTGATACAGTGAGCAGAGGTTGGAGACTAGGGTGGAGAAGGACTGTTGCAGAGAGCAGAGGATGGAGACTGGGGTGCAGAAAAACTC
This sequence comes from Ictidomys tridecemlineatus, assembly GCF_052094955.1. Classification (NCBI taxonomy): domain Eukaryota; kingdom Metazoa; phylum Chordata; class Mammalia; order Rodentia; family Sciuridae; genus Ictidomys; species Ictidomys tridecemlineatus. Next base: position 21,965 of record NW_027521517.1, read on the forward strand.
TTGCAGAGAGCAGAGTTTGAAGACTTGTTTCAGAAGGACTGTTTCAGAGAGCAAAGGTTGCACAGTGAGGTGCAGAATGACTGTTACAGAGAGCAGAGTTTGAAGACTGTGGTGCAGAAGGACTGATATAGAAAGTAGAGGTGGGAGACTGGGTTGCAAATGGACCATTAGAGAGAACAGAGGTTAGATACTGCAGTACAGAAGGACTGTTGTAGAGAACAAGTTTGGAGACTGGGGTGCAGAGGTCCAATGCAGAGAGCAGAGGTTGGAGACTGGGGTGCAGAAGAAATGTTACAGAGAGCACAGGTTGGAGACTGAGGTGTAGAAGGAGTGTTAAAGAGAGCAGAGTTTGGAGATTGAGGTGCAGAAGTACTGTTAAGGAAATCAGAGGTTAAAAATTGGGGTATAGAAGGACCGTTACAGAGAGCAGAGTTTGGAGACTGCGGTACAAAAGGACTGTTACACAGAGCAGATCTCAGAGACTGGGGAGCAGCAGGACTGTTGCCGAGGACAAAAGTTCGAGACTGGGATGGAGAAGGAATGTTACAGAGAGCAGAGTTTGAAAACGGGAGTTTATAAAGATCTTACAGAGAGCAGGGTCTGGAGACTGTTGTGCAGAAGGACTGTTGCAGAGAGCAGAAGTTGGAGACTGGGGTCCAGAAGAATCGTTGCAGAGAGCAGATTTTACAGACCGAGGTGCAGATGGACTGTTACAGAGAGCAGAGTTTGGAGACTGAGGTGCAGAAGGACAGTTACAGAGAGCAGAGTTTGGAGACTGGTGTGCAGAAGGACTGTTACAGAGAGCAGAGATTGGAGACTGGGGTAGAAAAAAATCATTGCAGAGAGAAGAGGTTAAAGACTGGGGTTATGAAGGCCTGTTAAAGAGAGCCTAGTTTAGAGACTGGGTTGCAAAATTTTTGTTACAGAGAGCAGAAGTTGGAAACTATTCTGCATAAGGACTGTTACAGAGAGCAGAGTTTGGAGACTGGGTTGCAGAAGGGCCTTACAGAGAGCAGAGTTAGGAGACTGAGGTGCAGAAGAATCGTTTCAGAGAGCAGAGTTTTTAGACTGAGTTGCTGAAGGACTGTTGCAGACAGCAGATGTTGGAGACTGGTTTGCAGAAGGACTGTTGCAGAGAGCAGAGCTTGGAGACTGTGGTGCAGAAGAATCTTTGCAGAGAGGAGAGGATGGAGAGTGAGGTGTAGAAGGATCCTAAGAGAGAACAGAGTTTGGAGACTCAGGTGCAGAAGGAAGGTTACAGACATCAATGGTTGAGGACTGGGTTGGAGAAGGATCCAACAAAAAGCAGAGCTTGAAGGATCAGGTGCAGAAAGACTGATACAGAGAGTAGATGTTGGAGACTGAGGTGCAGAAGTAACGTTGCAGAGTACAGAGTTTGAAGACTGAGGTGCAGAAGGATTGTTACAGAGAGCAGAGGTTGGAGACTGGGGTGAAGACGGACCGTTATAGAGAGCAGAGATTAGACACTGGGGTGCAGAAGGACTGTTACAGAGAGCAGATATTGGAGACTGGGGTGCAGAAAGACCATTACAGGGAGCAGAGGATGGATTCTGCAGTACAGGTTGACTGTTACAGAGAGCAGATGTTGGAGACTGGGTTGCAGAAGAAGTGTAAAAGAGAGATGATGTTGGTAACTAGGGTGCCAAAGGACTGATGCAGAGAGCAGAGTTTGGAGACTGGGGTGCAGAAGAACTGTTGCGGAGAGCAGAGGTTGGAGACTGGGGTGCATAAAGACTGTTACAGAGAACAAAGTTTGGAGACAGCCATGCAGAAGTATCTTACAGAGAGCAGAATTTGGAGACTGAGTTGCAGAAGGACTGTTAAAGAGAGCAGAGGTTGGAGACTGACGTGTAGATGGACTAATACAGAGAGCAGAGGTAGGAGACTGGGGTGCACAAGGTTCGTTCCAGACAGCAGAGTTTTCTGACTGAGGTACAAAAGGACTGTTGCAGAGAGCATATGTTGGAGACTGGGGTGCAGAAGGACTGTTGTAGAGAGCAGAGGTTGGAGATTGGGGTGTACAAGGACTGTTACAGAGAGCAGAGTTTGGAGATTCAGGTGCAAAAAGACTGTTACAGAAAGCAGAGTTTGGAAATTGGAATGCAGAAGGACCATTAAAGAGAGCAGAGGTTGAAGACTACGGTATAGAACTTTTACCAATAGCAGAGGTTCAAGACTGGGGTGCAGAAGGACTGTTACAGAGAGCAGAGGTTGGAGACTGAGGTATAGAAGCAGTGTTACGGAGAGCAGAGTTTGGAGACTGCGGTACAGAAGAACTGTTACAGAGATCAGAGTTTGGAGACTGGAGTGCAGAAGAACTATTACAGAGAACAGAGGTTGGAGAAAGCGGTGCAGAAGGATCTTATGGAGAGCAGAATTTGGAGAGTTATGTGCAGAAGGACTATTGTAGAGATCAAAGGTTGGAGACTGGGGTGCAGTAAGATTATTGCAGAGAGCAGAGGTTAAAGACTCAGGTGCATAAGAATCATTGCAGAGAGCAGATGTTGGAGACATGTGTGCAGAAAGCCTGCTAAAGAGAGCAGATTTGGAGACTTACATGCAGAAGGCCTGTTAGAGAGATGAGAGGTTGGAGACTTGGGTGCTGAAGGACTGGTACAGAGAGTAGATTTTGAAGAAAGGGTTGCTGAAGGATCTTACAGAGAGCAGAGGTTGGAGACTAAGGTGCAGGTGGACTGTTACAGAGAGCAGTGGTTGGAGACTGGGGTGCAGAAGGATAGTGGAGAGGAGAGGTTTCAGACTGAGGTGCAAAATTACTGTTACAGAGAGCAGAGGTTGGAGATTGTGGTGTAGAAGGACAGTTACAGAGAGCAGAGTTTGGAGACTGAGGTGCAGAAAGACTGTTACAGAAAATAGAGGTTGGAAATTGGGGTGCAGAAGGACCGTTACACAGAGCAGAGGTTGGAGACTTGGGTGCAGAAGGACTGTTACAGAAAGCACAGGTTAGAAACTGAGGTGAAGAAGGATAGACACAGAGAGCATAGGTTGGAGACTGGGGTTCAGAAGGACTGATACAGAAAGCAGAGGTTGGATACTGGCGTGCAGAAGGACCGTTTCAGAGAGCAGAGTTTGGTGAATGCAGTACAGAAGAACTTTTACAGAGAGCAGATATTGGATACTGGGGAGCAGAAGGAGTGTTGCAGAGGACAGAGTTTGGAGACTGGGGTGCCGCAGGAACCTTGCAGAAAGTAGAGGTTGGCGACTAGGTTGGAGAAGGAATGTTAGAAAGAGCAGAGTTTGGAAACTGGAGTGCAGAAAGATCTTACAGAGAGAAGAGGTTGGAGACTGTGGTGCAGAAGGACTGTTGCAGAGAGCAGATGTTGGAGACTGGGGTCCAGAAAGATCGTTGCAGAGAGCATAGTTTGCAGACTGGGGTGAAGAAGGCTGTTGCAGAGAGCAGAGGTTGGAGACTGAGGTGCAGAAGGACTTTTACAGAGAGCAGATGTTGGAGACTGGGGTTCAGATGGATCTTACAGAAAGCAGATTACGGAGATTGAGGTGCAGAAGGATTGTAACAGAGTTAGGAGACTGGGGTGCAGGAGGTTCATTTCAGACAGCATCGTTTTCAGCTGTGGTGCAGAAGAACTGTTGCAGAGACCAGATGTTGGAGACTGGGGTATAGAAGGACTGTTGCAGAGAGCAGATATTGGAGACTGGGGTGCAGAAGGACCTTTTCAGAGAACAGAGTTTGCAGACTGAGGTGCAGAAGGATTGTTACAGAGAGCAGAGTTTGGAGACTGGGGTGCAGAAGGACTGTTGCAGAGAGCAGAGGTTGGAGACTAAAGTGCAGAAGGACTGTTGCAGAGAGCATATGTTGGAGATGGGGTGCAGAAGAATTAATGCAGAGAGCAGAGGTTGGAGACTAAGGTGCAGAAAAACAATTAGACCAGAAGTTAAAGACTGGGCTGCAGCAGGACTGATACAGAAAGCAGAGACTCTAGAATTGGGTACAGAAAGAACTTTACAGAGAGTAGAGTTTGGAGAATTCAGCACAGAAGGACTGTTACAGAGAGCAGAATATAGAGACTGGGGTGCAGAAGGACTGTTGCAGAGAGAAGAGTTTGGAGACTGAGGTGCAGAAGTCTTGTTACATAGAACAGACGTTGAAGGCTGGGGTGCAGAATTATCGGTGCAAATAGCAGAGCTTGGGGACAAAGGTGCAGAAGGATCTTACAGAGAGCAGAAGTTAGAGACTGAGGTGCAGAAGGACTGTTGCAGTTATAATAGGTTGGAGACTGGGGTGCAGTAGGATCATTGCAGAGAGCAGTGTTTGGAGACTGGGGTGCAGAAGGCCTGCTACAGAGAGCAGAGTATGGACACTGGCGTGCAGAAGGCCTGTTACAGAGAGGAGAGCTTGGAGAGTGGGGTGCAGAAGGACTTTTATAGAGACCAGAGTTTGGAGACAGGGTTGCTGAAGAATCTTACAGAGAGCAGAGGTTAGAGACTGATGTGCAGGTGTACTGTTACAGAGAGCAGTGTTTGGAGACTGGGGTGCAGAAGGATCATGCAGAGAGTAGAGGTTTTAGACTGAGGTGCAGAAGGACTGTTACAGGGAGCAGAGGTTGGAGACTGAGGTGTAGAAGGACTGTTACAGAGAGCAGAGTTTGAAGACTCAGGTGTAGAAGGACTGTTACAGAGAGCAGAGTTTGGAGACTGAGGTGTAGAATGACTGTTACAGGAAACAGAGGTTGTAAATTGCCGTGCAGAAGGACCGTTAAAGAGAGCAGAGTTTGGAGACTGCGGTTTAGGACTGTTACCGAGAGCAGAGGTTGGAGACTGGGATGCAGAAAGACTCTTACACAGAGCACAAGTTGGAGACTGAGGTGCAGAAGGATGGATACTGAGAACAGATTTTGGAGACTGGGGTTCAGACAGGCTGATAAAGAAAGCAGAGTTTGGAGACAGGGGTGTAGAAGAACCGAAACAGAGAGCAGAGGTTGGACATTGCAGTACAGAAGGACTGTTACAGAGAGCAGACCTCGGAGACTGGGGAGCAAAAAGACTGTTGCAGAGAGAATAGGTTGGAGAATGACGTGCAGAAGGACTGAAGCAGAGAGCAGATGTTGGTAACTAGGGTGCAGAAGGACTGTTGCAGAGAGCAGAGTTTGGAGACTGGGGTGCAGAATGACTCTTGCGGAGAGCAGAGGTTGGAGATGGGGTGCAGATGGACTGTTATAGAGAACAGAGGTTGGAGACAGGGTTGCAGAAGAATCTTACAGAGAGCAGAATTTGGAGACTGAGGTACAGAAGGACTGTTGCACAGATCAGAGGTTGGAGACTGGGGTGCAGTAGGATCATTGCAGAGAGCAAATGTTGGAGACTGGGGAGCAGAAGGACAGTTGCAGAGAGCAGAGGATGGAGAGTGGGGTTCAGAAGGCTTGCTATAGAGAGATGAGTTTCGAGACTGGAGTGCAGAAGGCCTGTTACAGAGAAGAGAGGTTTAAGACTGTGGTGCAGAAAAACTGTTACAGAGAGCAGAGTTTGGAGACTGGTTTGCTGAAGGAACTTACAGAGAGCAGATGTTGGAGGCTGAGGTGAAGGTTGACTGTTACAGAGAGCAGTGGTTGGAGACTGGGGTGCAGAAGAATCATGGAGAGCAGAGGTTTCAGACTGAGGTGCGGAAGTACTGTTACAGAGAGCAGAGGTTGGAGACTGAGGTGTAGCAGGACTGTTACAGAGAGCAGAGTTTAGAGACAGACGTGCAGAAGGACTGTTACAGAAAGCAGAGATTTGAAATTGTTGTGCAGAAGGACCGTTACAGAGAGCAGAGTTTGGAGACTGCGGTATAGAAGGACTGATACCGAGAGCAGAGGTTGGAGACTGGGGTGCAGAAGGACTGTTACATAAAGCACAGGTTGAAGACTGAGGTGCAGAAGGATAGATACAAAAAGCAAAGATTGGAGAATGGGGTGCAGAAGGCCTGCTACAGAGAGCAGAGTTTCGAGACTGGAGTGCAGAAGGCCTGTTACAGAGAGGAGAGGTTTGAGACTGTGGTACAGAAAAACTGTTACAGAGAGCAGATTTTGGAGACTGGTTTGCTGAAGGAACTTACAGAGAGTAGATGTTGGAGGCTGAGGTGCAGGTGGACTGTTACAGAGAGCAGTGGTTGGAGACTGGGGTGCAGAAGAATCGTGGAGAGCAGAGGTTTCAGACTGAGGTGCAGAAGTACTGTTAAAGAGAGCAGAGGTTGGAGACTGAGGTGCAGAATAATAGATACAGAGAGCAGAGGTTTAAGACTGGGTTTTAGAGGATCCTACAGAGAGCAGAAGTTGGAGAGTGAAGTGCAGAAGAACTGTTACAGAGAAAAGAGTTTGGAGACTGAGGTGCAGAAAGACTGTTGCAGAGAGCAGAGGTTGGAGACTGGGGTGCAGAAGGAATATTGCAAAGAGCAGAGAATGTAGACTGGGCTGCAGAAAAAATGTTGCAGAGAGCAGATATTTTAGACTGAGTTGCGGAACGATTCTTAGAGGGAGCAGAAGTTGAATACTGAGGTGCAAAACGACTGTTGCACAGAGCAGAGTTTGGAGACTGAGGTGCAAAATTTTGTTACATAGAGCAAAGGCTGGACACTGGGGTGCAGTAGGATCATTGCAGAGAGCATAGGTTGAAGACTGGGTTGCAGAAGGCCTGCTACAGAGAGGGAGTTTGGAGACTTGCGTGAAGAAGGCCTGTTACAAAGAGAAGAGGTTGGAGACTGGGGTGCAGAAGGACTGTTATAGAGAGCAGAGTTTTTAGATTGAGTTCCTGAAGCATCTTACAGAGAGCAGAGGTTGGATACTGAGGTGCAGGTGGACTGTTACAGAGAGCAGTGCCTGAAGACTGGGGCACAGAAGGATCGTGCAGAGAGCAGAGGTGTCATACTGAGGTGCAGATGGACTGTTACAGAGAGCAGAGGTTGGAGACTGAGGTGTAGAAGGACTGTTACAGAGAGCAGAGTTTAGAGACTTAGGTGCAGAAGGACTGTTACAGAGAGCAGAGGTTGGAGACTGAGGTGTAGAAGGACTGTTACAGAGAGCAGAGTTTGGAGACTGACGTGCAGAAGGACTGTTACAGAAAGCAGAGTTTGGAAATTGGGGTGCAGAAGGACCGTTAAAGAGACCAGAGTTTGGAGACTGCGGTATAGAAAAACTGTTACAGAGAGCAGAGTTTGGGACTGGGGTGCAGAAGAAATGTTACAGAGAGCAGAGTTTGGAGACTGTGGTGCAGAAGGACCGCTAGAGAGAGCAGAGTTTGGAGACTGCATTACAGAAGGACCGTTAAAAAGAGAGCATACGTTGGAGACTAGGGTACAGAAGAACTGTTGCAGAGAGCAGATGTTGGAGACTGTGGTTTAGAAGGACTGTTGCAGAGAACAGATGTTAGAGAATGGGATGAAGAAGGACTTTTGCAGAGAGCAGATATTGAAGACTGAGGTGCAGAAGGACTGTTACAGAGAGAAGTGGTTGGAGACTAAGGTTAAGAAGGACTGTTAGAGAGAGCAGAGTTTGGAGACTGGGGTGCAGAAGGATCGTTGCAGACAGAAGAGGGTTGAAACTGGGGTGCAGAAAGACTGTTACAGAGAGTAGAGTTTGGAGACTGAGGTGCAGAAGAATCGTTTATGAGAGCAGAGTTTGGACACTGAGGTGCAAAAGGACTGTTACCGAGAGCCGACTTTGGAGCCTGGGGTGCAGAAAAACTTTTACGGAGAGCAGAGTTTTTAGACAAGGTTGCTCAAGGATCTTACAGAGAGCAGAGGTTGTAGAACAAGGTGCAGCAGAACTGTTACAGAGAGCAGAGGTTTGAGACTAGGGTGCAGAAAGATCGTTGCAGAGAACAGAGTTTTCAGACTGAGGTGCAGAAGGACTATTGCAGAGAGCACATGTTGGAGTCTGGGGTGCAGAAGGACTGTTGCAGAGAGCAGAGGTTGGAAACTGGGGTGCAGAAGGATCGTTGTAAAGAGCAGAGGTTGGAGACTGGGGTGCAGAAGGATTGTTATAGAGAAAAGAGGTCGGAGACTGGGGTGTATAAGGCCTGTTACAGAGAGCAGAGTTTGGAGAAGGGGTGCAGAAGTACTTTTACAGAGAGTAGAGTTTGGAGAATGAGGTACAGAAGGATCGTTATACAGAGCGGAGGTTGGAGATTGCGTTGCACAGGGACTGCTGCAGAGAACAGAGGCTGGACATGGGGTGTAGGAGAACCGTTGCAGAGAGCACAGATTTGAGATTTGTGTGCAGAAGCACTGTTGCAGAAAGTAGAGGTTGGAGAGTGCCTTTCAGAGGACTGTTACAGAGGCAGAGTTTGGAGACTTTGGTGCAGAAGGACTGTTGCGGAGAGCAGATGTTGGAGAATGGGTTGAAGAAGGACTGTTGCAGAGAGCAGAGTTTGTAGAATGAGGTGCAGAAAGACTGTTACAGAGAGCAGAGGTTGGAGATTGGGGTGCAGATGGACTGATACAGAAACCAGAGTTTGGAGACTCTGGTGTAGAAGGACTGATGCAGACAGCAGAGGTTGGAGAATGCAATGCAAAAGGCCTGTTACACAGAGAAGAGGTTGGAGACTGGGGTGCAGATGGACTGTTACAAACAGCAGAGTTTGGAGACAGGGTTGCAGAAGGATCTTACAGAGAGAAGATTTTGGAGACTGTGGTACAGCAGGACTGTTACAGAGAGAAGAGGTTGGAGACTGGTGTGCAGAGTGATCCATGCAGAGAACAGAGTTTTCAGACTAAGGTTTAGAAGGACTGTTGCAGAGAGCAGATATTGGAGACTCGGGTGAAGAAGGACAGCTGCAGAGAGCAGAGGTTGAAGACTGGCGTGCAGAAGGACTGTTACAGAGAAGAGAGGTTGGAGAAGGTGTGCAGAAAGACTGTTCCAGATGGCAGAGTTTACAGACTGGGTTGCAGAAGGATCTTACAGAGAGAATATGTTGGAGACTGAGGTTCAAAAGGACTGTTACAGAGAGTAGAGTTTAGAGACTGAGGTTCAGAAGGACCGTTGTAGAAAGCAGTGTTTGGAGACTGAGGTGCAGAAGGATTGTTACAGAGAGCAGAGTTTGGAGATTGGGGTGCAGAAGGAGTGTTGCAGAAAGCAGAGTTTGGAGACTGGGGTGCAGAAGGACTGTTTCAGAAAGCAGAGGTTTGAGACTTGGGTGCAGAAGGACTGTTGCAGAGAGCAGAGTTTGGAGACTGAGGTGCAGAAGGACTGTTACAGAGAGATGAGGTTGGAATCTGGAGTGCCGAAGGACTGATACAGAAAGCAGAGTTTGAAGACTGGGGAGCAGAAGAAGCGTTACAGAGAGCAGATGTTGGAGACTGCACTACAGGAGGACTGTTACATAGAGCAGAGGTTGGAGACTGGTGTGGAGAAGGACTGATTCAGAGTGCAGACCTTGGAGTCTGGGGTGCAGTAGAACTGTTGCAGAGAGCATAAGTTGGAGACTTGGGTGCAGTAGAACTGTTGCAGAGAGAAGAGGTTGGAGACAGACGTGCAGAAGGAATGTTAAAGAGAGAAGAGTTTGGAAACTGTGGTGCATAAAAAATGATACAGAAAGGAGAGGTTGGAGACTGGGGTGCAGAAGGATCATTGCAGACACCAGAGGTTAAGGACTGCGGTACAGAAGGACTGTTACAGAGAGCAGAAGTTGGAGACTGGGGAGCAGAAGGACTGTTACAGAGAGCAGAGGTTGGAGACTGGTGAGCAGAAGGACTGTTACAGAGAGCAGAACTTTCATTCTGGGGAGCAGAAGGAATGTTACAGAGAGCAGATTTGGAAACTGGGGTGCGAAAGGATCTTACAGGGAGCAGAGGTTGGAGGTTGGGTGTAGAAGCACTGTTACAGAGAGCGGATTTTAGAGACTGAGGTGCAGAAGGACTGTTACAGGAAGCAGATTTGGGAGACTGGTGTACACAATGATCGTTGCAGAGAGCAGAATTTTCACACGGAGCTTCAGGTAGACTGTTGCAGACTGCAGATGTTGAAGACTGGGGTGCAGAAGGACTATTGTAGAGAGCACATGTTGGAGACTGGGGTTCAAAAGGATCATTGAAGAGAGCATAGGTTGGAGACTGGGGTTCAGAAGGATCGTTGTAGAGAGCAGAGGTTGGAGACTGGGGTGCAGAAGGATTGTTATAGAGAAAAGAGGTTGAAGGCTGGGGTGTAGAAGGCCTGTTACGGAGAGCAGAGTTTGGAGAAGGGGTGCAGAAGTACTTTTACAGAGAGTAGAGTTTGGAGAATGAGGTACAGAAGGATCGTTATACAGAGCGGAGGTTGGAAACTGCATTGCACAGGGACTGCTGCAGAGAACAGAGGCTGGACATGGGGTGTAGGAGAATTGTTGCAGAGAGCACAGATTTGAGATTTGTGTGCAGAAGCACTGTTGCAGAGAGTAGAGGTTGGAGACTGCCTTTCAGTAGGACTGTTACAGGGGCAGAGTTTGGAGACTTTGGTGCAGAAGGACTGTTGCGTAGAGCAGATGTTGGAGAATGGGTTGAAGAAGGACTGTTGCAGAGAGCAGAGTTTGTAGACTGAGGTGCAGAAAGACTGTTACAGAGAGCAGAGGTTGGAGATTGGGGTGCAGATGGACTGATACAGAAACCAGAGTTTGGAGACTCCGGTGTAGAAGGACTGATGCAGACAGCAGAGGTTGGAGAATGCAATGCAAAAGGCCTGTTACACAGAGAAGAGGTTGGAGACTGGGGTGCAGATGGACTGTTACAAACAGCAGAGTTTGGAGACAGGGTTGCAGAAGGATCTTACAGAGAGAAGATTTTGGAGACTGTGGTACAGCAGGACTGTTACAGAGAGAAGAGGTTGGAGACTGGTGTGCAGAGTGATCCTTGCAGAGAACAGAGTTTTCAGATTGAGATGCAGAAGGACTGTTGCAGAGAGCAGATATTGGAGACTCGGGTGCAGAAGGACTGTTGCAGAGAGTAGAGGTTAGAGAAGGTGTGCAGAAAGACTTTTCCAGAGGGCAGAGTTTACAGACTGGGTTGCAGAAGGATCTTACAGAGAGAATATGTTGGAGACTGGGGTTCAGAAGAACTGTTACAGAGAGTAGAGTTTAGAGACTGAGGTTCAAAAGGACCGTTGTAAAGAGCAGTGTTTAGAGACTGAGGTGCAGAAGGATTGTTACAGAGAGCAGAGTTTGGAGACTGGGGTGCAGAAGGAGTGTTGCAGAAAGCAGAGTTTGGAGACTGGGGTGCAGAAGGGCTGTTTCAGAAAGCAGAGGTTTGAGACTTGGGTGCAGAAGGACTGTTACAGAGAGCAGAGTTTGGAGACTGAGGTGCAGAAGGACTGTTACAGAGAGATGAGGTTGGAGACTGGGGTGCAGAAGGACTGATACAGAAAGCAGAGTTTGAAGACTGGGGAGCAGAAGGAGCGTTACAGAGAGCAGATGTTGGAGACTGCACTACAGGAGGACTGTTACATAGAGCAGAGGTTGGAGACTGGTGTAGAGAAGGACTGATTCAGAGTGCAGACCTTGGAGTCTGTGGTGCAGTAGAACTGTTGCAGAGAGCAGAGGTTGTAGACAGAGGTGCAGAAGGAATGTTACAGAGAGAAGAGGTTGGAAACTGTGGTGTAGAAGGAATGATACAGAAAGGAGACATTGGAGACTGGGGTGCAGAAGGATCGTTGCAGACACCAGAGGTTGAGGACTGTGGTACAGAAGGACTGTTACAGAGAGCAGAGTTTGGAGACTGGTGAGCAGAAGGACTGTTACAGAGAGCAGAGCTTTCATTCTAGGGAGCACAAGGAATATTACAGAGAGCAGATTTGGAAACTGGGGTGCGAAAGGATCTTACAGAGAGCAGAGCTTGGAGGCTGGGGTGCAGAAGCACTGTTACAGAGAGCGGATTCTCGAGACTGAGGTGCAGAATGAGTGTTACAGAATGCAGATTTGGGAGACTTGTGTCCACAAGGATCGTTGTGAAGAGCAGAATTTTCACACTGAGCTTCAGGTAGACTGTTGCAGACTGCAGATGTTGAAGACTGGGGTGCAGAAAGACTATTGCAGAGAGCACATGTTTGAGACTGGGGTGTAAAAGGATCATTGCAGAGAGCAGAGGTTGGAGACTGGGGTGCAGAAGAATTGTTACAGAGAGCAGAGGTTGGAGACTGGGGTGCAAAAGGACCATTACAGGTAGCAGAGGTTGGAGTCTGCGGGACAGAATGCCTGTTACAGAGAGCAGAGGTTGTAGACTGGGGTGCAAAATGACTGATACAGAGAGCAGAGGTTGGATACTGGGGTGCATAAGGATCGTTATGGAGAAAAGAGGTTCGAGACTGTGGTACAGAAGGACTGTTACCGAGCGCAGAGGTTGGAGACTGGGGTGCAGAAGAACTGATGTAGAGAACAGAGGTTGGAGACTTAGGTTCAGAAGGATCATTGGGGCGAACAGATTATGGATACTGGGGTGTAGAAGGACAGTTGCAGAGAGCAGTGATTGGAGACTGAGGTACAGAAATACTGTTACAGAGAGCAGAGTTTGGAGACTGGGGTGCAGAATAACTGTTGTAGAGATCAGAGTTTGGAGACTGGGGAGCAGAAGGACCATTGCAGAAAGCAGAGTTTGAAGACTGGGTTTCAGAAGGATCTTACAGAGAGCAGAGTTAGGACACTGAGGTGCAGAAGGACTGTTGCAGAGACCAGAGGTTGGAGATTGCAGCGCAGTAGGACTGTTGCAGAGAAGAGAGGTTGGAGTCTGAGGTGCAGAGGGACTGTTACAGAGAGCAGAGTTTGGAGACTTGGGTGAAGAATGACTCATACATAATGCAGAGTTTAAAGACTCAGGTGCAGAAGGACCGTTACAGAGAGCACAGGTTGGAGACTGCAGTACAGAAGGACTGTTACAGAGAGCAGAGTTTGAAGACTGGGGTGCAGAAGGCCTGTTACAGAGAGCAGAGGTTGGAGACTGGGGTGCAGAAGGCCTGTTACTCAGAGGAGAGTTGGGAGAAAGGGTGCAGAAGGACTGTTACAGAGGGCAGAGTTTGGACACTGGGTTGAAGAAGGATCTTACAGAGAGCAGATGTTGGAGACTGAGGTGCAGAAGGACTTTTGCAGAGTGTAGAGGTTGCAGACTGAGGCACAGAAGGATTGTTACAGAGAGCAGAGTTTGGAGACTGGAGTGCAGAAGGAATCTTGCAGATAGCAGAGGTTTGAGACTGGGGTGTAGAAGGACTGTTGCAGGGACAAGAATTTGGAGACTTGGGTGCTGAAAGACTCTTGCAGAGAGCAGATGTAGGAGACTGAGATTCAGAAGGACTGTAACAGAGAGAAGAGGATGGAGACTGGGGTGCAGAAGGATTGTTATAGAGAACAGTCTTTGGAGACTGGGGTGCAGAAGGGCTGTTACAGAGGGCAGACTTTGCAGATTGGGTGGCAGAAGGATCTTACGTAGAGCAGAGTTTGGAGACCCAGGTGCAGAAGGACTGTTACAGAGCGCATTGTTTGGAGTCTGGGGTGTAGAAGGATCATTGCAGAAAGCAGAGTTTCCAGACTGAGGTGCAGAAGGACTGTTACAGAGAGCAGAGTTTGGAGTCTGGTGCAGAAGAATTGTTATAGAGAACAGTCTTTGGAGACTGGGGTGCAGAAGGGCTGTTACAGAGAGCAGACTTTGCAGATTGGGTGGCAGAAGGATCTTACGTAGAGCAGTGTTTGGAGACTGAGGTGCAGAAGGACTGTTACAGAGCGCATTGTTTGGAGTCTGGGGTGCAGAAGGATCATTGCAGAAAGCAGAGTTTCCAGACTGAGGTGCAGAAGGACTGTTACAGAGAGCAGAGTTTGGAGACTGGGGTGCAGAAGGACTGTTGCAGATAGCAGAGCTTGGAAACTGGGTTTAAGAAGGACTGTTGCAGGGAGTAGGTGTTTGAGACTTGGGTGCAGAAGGACTTTTGCAGAGAGTAGAATTTGGAGACGGAGGTGCAGAAGGTCTGTTGCAGATAGCAGAAGTTGGAGACTGGGGTACCGAAGGACTGATACAGAAAACATAGGTTGGATACTGAGGTACAGAAGGACCATTAAAGAGAGCAGAGTTTGGAGACTGCAATACAGGAGGACTGTTACAGAGAGCAGAGGTTGGAGACTGGAGTGGAGAAGAACTGTTTCAGAGTGCAGATGTTGGAGACTGATGTGCAGAAGAACTGTTGCAGAGAGCAGAGGTAGGAGACTGAGATACAGAAAGACTGTTAAAGAGAGCAGACTTTTGAGACTGGGGTGCAGAAGGACTGATACAGAGAGCAGAGTTTGGAGACTGGGGTGCAAAAAGCCTGTTACAGAGAGCAGAGGTTGGAGACTGGGTACAGAAGGGCTGTTACAGAGAGCAGAGTTTGGAGACTGGGTTGCAGAAGAATATTACGTAGAACAGAGTTTGGAGACTGCGGTGCAGAAGGATTGTTACAGAGAGCAGAGATTGGCGACTGGGGTGCAGTAAGATTATTGCAGAGAGCAGAGGTTGGAGTCTTGGGTGCAAAAGGATGGTTGCAGAGAGCAGATTTTGAAGACTGGGATGCAGAAGGACTGTTACACAGAGCAGAGGTTGAAGACTGGAGTTAACAAGGATTGTTGCAGAGAGCAGAGTTTGGAGACTGGGGTGCAGAAGGACTGTAATAGAGAGCAGATGTTGTAGACTGAGATAAAAAAAGGACTGTTACAGTAAGCAGAGTTTGGACTGGGGTGCAGAAGGACTGAAACAGAAAGCAGAGGTTGGACAATGGGATGCAGAAGAACTGTTTCAGAGAGTAGATGTTAAAGACTGGGGTGCAGAAGAACTGTTGCAGAGAGCAGAAGTTGGAGACTGGGGTGCAGAAAAATTGTTGCAGGGAGCAGATGTTGGAGACTGGGGTGAAAAAGAACTTTAACAGAGATTAGAGTTTGGAGATTGGGGTTCAGAAGGATCTTACAGTTAGCAGAGTTTGGAGATTGGGGTGCAGACGAACTGTTGCACAGAGCAGAGGTTGGAGACTGGGGTGCAGAAGGCCTGTTACTCAGAGGAGAGTTGGGAGAAAGGGTGCAGAAGGATCTTACATAGAGCAGAGGTTGGAGACTGAGGTGCAGATTAAATGTTACCGAGAGCAATTGTTGGAGACTGGGGTGCAGAAAGATTTTTGCAGGGAGCAGAGGTTGGAGACTGGGGTGAAGAAGGACTGTTACATAGATCAGAGTTTGGAGACTGGGGTGCAGAAGGATCTTTCAGAGTGCAGAGGTTGGGACTGCTTTGCAGACGAACTGTTGCACAGAGCAGAGGTTTGAGACTGGGGTGCATAAGGACTGTTACAGAGAGCAGAGTTCGAAACTTTGTTGAAAAAAGATCTTACATAAAGCAGAGGTTGGAGACTGAGGTGCAGAAGAAATGATACCCAGAGCAGAGTTTGGATACTGGGGTGAAGAAGCACTGTTGCCGAGAACAGAGGTTGGAGACTTTCGTGCAGAAGGACCGTTGCAGAGAGCAGAGGTTGGAGACTGGGGTGGAGAAGGAATGTTACAGAGAGCAGAGTTTGGAAACTGGGGTGTAGAAGGATCTTACAGAGAGCAGAGGTTGGAGACTGGGGTTCAGAAGGACTGTTATAGAGAGAAGAGGTTAGAGACTGAGTTGTAGAAGGACTGTTACAGAAAGCAGAGTTTAGAGACTGTGGTGCACAAGGATTTTTGAAGAGATCAGAGTTTTCAGAATGATGTACAGAACTACTGTTGCAGAGAGCAGATGTTGGAGATTGGGGTGCAGAAGGATCGTTGCAGAGAGCAGAGGCTAGAGACTGGGGTGCAGTAGGACCTTTGCAGAGATCAGAGTTTGGAGACTGGGGAACAGAAGGACTGTTACAGACAGGGTTGCAGAAGGATCTTACTGAGAGCAGAGGTTGGAGACTGACGTGGAACAAGACTGTTACAGAGAGCAGAATTTGGAGACTCGGGTGAAGAAGGATCATTGCAGAGAACCGAGTTTTCAGACTGAGGTGCAGAAGGACTGTTGGAGATTACATAGGTTTGAGACTGGGGTGCAGAATGATCTTTGCAGAGAGCAGAGGTTTGAGACTGGGGTTCAGAAGGACTGTTACAGAGAACAGAGTTTGGAGACTGGGGTGCAGAAGGAGCATTGAAGAGAGCAGAGTTCGGAGACTGCCATCAGAAAACCTGTTACAGAGAGCAGAGGTTAGAGAATGGTTTATAGAAGAACTGTTTCAGAGTGCAGATATTGGAGACTGGGGTTTTGAAAAACTGTTGCTGAGAGCAGAGTTTGGAAACTGAGGTGCAGAAGAACTGTCGCAGAGAGCAGAGGTTGGAGGCTGAGGTGCAGAAAGAATGTTACAGAGAAAAAAGGTTGGAGACTGGGGTGCAGAATTACTGATACAGAAAGCAGAGGTTGAGACTGGGGTGCAGAAGAACCATTACAGAGTGCAGAGGTTGGAGACTGTAGTACAGAAGGAATGTTGCAGGGAGCAGAGGTTAGAGGATGGGGTGAAGAAGGACTGTCACAGAGAGCAGAGGTTAGAGAATGGCGTGCAGAAGTAAGGTTGCAGAGTTTAGAAGTTGGAGACAAATGTGCAGAAGGACTGTTACAAAAAGCAGAGGTTGGAATCCGTGGTTCAGAAGGACTTATACAGAAAGCAGAAGTTTGAGACTGGGGTGCAGAAGGACCTTTAGAGAGAGCAGAGGTTGCAGACTGGCGTGCAGAAGGACTGTTACACAGAGCAGAGGTTGGAGACTGGGGTGTAGAAAGACTGTTGAAGAGAGCAGAGCCTGGAGACATGGGTGAAGAAGGACTGTTGCCAAGAGCAGAATGTGGATACTGAGGTGCAGAAGGACTGATGAGGAGAGGAGACGTTGAAGACTGGGGTGCAGAAGGATCGTTTCAGAGATAAGAGGTTGGAGACTGCGTTGCAAAAGGATCGTAGCAGAGAACAGCGTTTTAAGACTGAGGTGCAGAATCACTGTTGAAGAGACCACAGGTTGGAGACTGGGTCGCAGAAGGACTGTTGCAGAGAGCAGTGGTTGGAGACTGGAGTGCAGAAGTCTTGTTATAGAGAACAGACTTTGGAGACTGGGGTGCAGAAGGCCTGTTACGGGGAGGAGAGTTGAAAAAAGGGGTGCAGAAGGACTGTTAGAGAGGGCAGATTTTGGAGACTGGATTGCAGAAGGATCTTACAGAGAACAGATGTTAGAGACTTAGGTGTAGAATGATTGTTGCAGAGAGAAGAGTTTGGAAACTGGGCTGCAGAAGGCCTGTTACAGAGAGCAGATTTTGGAGACTGGGGTGCAGAAGACCTGTTAAATAGAGCAGAGGTTGAAGACTGGGGTGCAGAAGGACTGTTATAGGAAGCAAAGTTAGGAGACTGGGTGGCAGAAGGATCTTACAGAGAGCAGAGTTTGGAGACTGAGGTGCAGGAGGACTGTTACAGAGAGCAGTGGTTGGATACTGGGGTTCCGATGGATCGTGTAGAGAGCAGAGGTTGGAGACTGAGGTGTAGAAGGACTGTTACAGGGAGCACATTTTGGAGACTGTGTTGCACAAGGATCTTACATAGAGTAGAGTTTAGAGACTGAGGTGCATAAGGACTGTTACAGAGAGCAGATGTTAAAGTCTTGGGTGCAGAAGGATTGTTGCAGAAACCAAAATTTTCAGACTGAGGTGCATAAGGACTTTTGCAGAGAGCAGTTGTTGGAGACTGGGGTGCCCAAAGTTCGTTGCAGAGAGCAGAAGTTGGAGACTGCAGTACAGAAAAACTGTTGCAGAGAGTAGAGGTTGGAGACTAGGGTACTAAAGAACTTTTTCAGAGAGCAGATGTTGGATACTCTTTTTCAGAAGGACTGTTGCAGAGAGCAGAAGTTGAAGAATGAGTTGCAGAGGAGTTTTGCAGAGAGCAGAGTTTGGAGACTGAGGTTCAGATGGACGGACAAAGAAAGCAGAGGTTAGAGACTGGCATGCAAAAGGACCTTTATAGAGAGCAGAGTTTGGAGACTGCTATACAGAAGGACTGATACAGAGAGCAGATTTTGGAGACTGGGGAGCATAAGGAGTGTTGCAGAGTACAGAGGTTGGAGACTGGGGTGCAGCAGGACCGTTGCAGAAAGCAGAGGTTGGAGACTGGCGTGGAGAAGGAATATTACAGACAGCAGAGTTGGAAACTGGGGTCAGAAGGATATTTCAGAGAGCAGAGGTTGGAGACTGGGGTGCAGAAGGATCGTTGCAGAGAGAAGAGTTTGGACACTGGAGTTCAGAATGACTGTTGCAGAGAGCAGATTTTGGAGACTGAAGTGCAGAAGGACTGTTACGGAGAGCAGAGGTTGGAGACTGGGGTCCAGAAGGACTGTTACAGAGAGAAGAGTTTGGAGACTGAGGTTCAGATAGACCGTTGCAGAGAGCAGAGGTTGGAGACTGAGGTGCAGAAGGATTGTTACAGAGAGCAGAGGTTGGAGACTGGGGTGCAGAAGGATACTTGCAGAGAACAGAGTTTTCAGACTGAGGTGCAGAAAGACTGTTGAGAGTGCAGACGTTAAAGACTGGGTTGCAGAAAGATGGGTGCAGAGAGGAGATGTTTGAGGCTAGAGTGCAGAAGGACTCTTACAGAGAACAGACGTTAGAGCCTGAGGTGCAGAAGGACAGTTTCAGAGAGTAGAGTTTAGAGACTGAGGTGTAGAAGGACTGTTGTAGAGAGCAGATGTTGGAACCTGGGGTGTAAGGATCTCACAGAGAGGAAAGTTTGGAGACTGTGGTGCAGAAGGATTGTTGCAGACAGTAGATTATGGAGTATAGAAGGACTGTTCTAGAGAGCAGAGGTTGGAGACTGGGGTGCAAAAGGACTGTTGCAGAGAGCAGTTGTTGAAGACTGTGGTGCAGAGAAACTGTTACAGAGAGCAGTTTTTGGAGACTGCGGTGCAGGACTGATACTGAGAGCAGAGGATAAAGACTGGGGTGCATTAGGGCTGTTAAAGAGAGCAGAGGTTGGAGACTTGGGTGCAGAAGGCCTGTTACAGAGAGTAGAGGTTGGAGACTGGTGTGCAGAAGGCCTCTTAAAAAAAGCAGAGGTTCTAGACGGATGTACAGAAGGACTGTTATGGAGAGCAGAGTTTTGAGACTGGGGTGCAGAAGGACTGTTGAAGAGTGCAGTGTTTCTAGACTGGGGTGCAGAGGACTGTGGCAGAGAGCAGAGGTTGGAGACTGGTGTGCAGAAGGACTGTTACAGAGAGCAGAGGTTGAAGCCTGGTGTGCAGAACGACGGATATAAAAAGCAGATTTTGGAGATGGTGTGCACATGGACCCTTAAAGAGGACAGAGGTTGGAGACTGATTTACAGAAGGACTGTTACATAGAGCAGAGGTTGGAGACTGGAGTGCAGAATAAGTGTTATAGAGAACAGAGGTGAGAGACTCAGGTGCAGAAGGACCATTACAGAAAGCATAGGTTGGAGACTGAGTTTCATAAAGATCTCACAGAGAGCAGAGGTTGGACCCTGAGATGCAGAAGGACTGTTGCAGAGAGCAGAGGTTGGAGTCTGAGGTGCAGAAGGACTGTTACAGAGAGCAGAGGCTGGAGACTTCGGGTGAAAACGACTGTTGCAGAGAGCAGATTTTAGAGACTGAGGTGAGGAATGACTGTTGCAGAGAGCAGAGGTTGAAAACTGGGGTGCAGAAGGACTGTTGCATAGAGCAGAGGTTGCAGAGTGAAGTGCTGAAGGACTGTTACAGAGAGCAGAGGTTGGAGACTTGAGTGCAGAAGGACCCTTACAGAGAACAGAGGTTGAAGACTGCGGTACAGAAGAACTGTTGTAGAACAAGGATGGAGACTGGGGGTTAAGAGGACATTGCAGAGAGAAAACTTTGGATACTGGGGTGCCGAAGGAATGTAGGAGAGCAGAGTTTGGAAACTGGGATTGGAAGGATCTTACACAGAGGAAAGTTTGTAGATATTGGTGCAGAAAGATTCTTGCAGAGAGCAGACTTGGAGACTGGGTGCAGGACGATCGTTGCAGAGAGTAGATTATGGAGACTGGGGGTATACAAGGAGTGGTTTAGAGAGCAGAGGTTGGAGACTGCGGTGCACAAAGACTGTTTTAGAGAGAAGTTGTTGAAGACTGATGTGCAGAAATCTGTTATAAAGAGCAATGTTTCGAGACAGTGGTGCAGGACTTATACTGAGAGGTTATTTTGGAGACTGGGGTGCAGAAGGATCTCACAGAGAGCAGAGTTGGAGACTGACGTGCAAAGGACTGTTCCAGAGAGCAGAGGTTGGAGACTGTGGTGCAGAAAGACTGTTAAAAAGAGCAGAGTTCAGAAACTTGTTTGCAGAAGGCCTGTTACAGAGAGCAGAGTATGGAGACTGGTTTGCAGAAGGCCTGTTAAAGAGAGCAGAGTTTAAAGACTGGGTGTAGAAGGACTGTTACAGAAAGCAGAGTTTGGAGACTTCTTTTCAAAAGGATCATACAGAGAGCAGAGTATGGAGACTGAGGTGCAGAAGACTGTTACAGACAGTATATGTTTCTACACTGAGGTGTAGAAAGACATGCAGAGAGCAGAGGTTGGAGACTGAGGTGCAGAGGACTGTTGCGGAGTGCAGAGCTTGGAAACATGGATGTAGAAGGACTGTTGAAGAGAGCAGTGGTTGGAGATTGGGGGCCAAAGGACTGTTGCAGAGAGCAGAATTTGGAGACTGAGGTGCAGAAGGACTGTACAGAGAGCAGAGGTTGGAGAAGTAAGTGCAGAAGGACTGATACAGAAGCAGGGGTTGGAGACTGGTGTACAGAAGGACAGTTACAGAGAGAAAAGTTTGGAAACTGAGTACAGAAGGACTGTTACAGAGAGCAGAGGTTGAAGACTGGCGTGGAGAAGGACTGTTGCAGAGATCAGATGTTAAAAGACTGGGGTGCAGAATGACTGTTGCATAGAGGAGGTTGGAGACTGGGGTGCAGAGAACTGTTTCAGAGAGAAGACGTTAGAGATTGGGTGGAGAAGGAGTGTTGCTGAGAGCAGTTGTTAGAATCTTGGAGTGCAGAAGTACTGATACAGAAAGCAGAAATTGGAGACTGGGGGTTCAGAAGGACTGCTGTAAAGAGCAGATGTTTGGAGACTGGGGTGAGAAGACTGTTGCAGAGTAGCATTTGGAGATTAAGGTGCCACAGACTGTGGTAGAGAGCAGAGGTTGGAGACTGAAGTGGAGAAGGACTGTTACAGAGAGCAGAGGTTGGAGACTGGGGTGCAGAAGAAACTGATACAGAAAGCAGAGGTTGGAGGACTGGGGTGCAGAAGGGACCAATGCAGGAGAGCAGAGATTAGAGACTGTGTTGCCAAAGGATCTTACTGAGAGCAGATGTTGGAAACTGAGGTGAAGAAGGACTGTTGCAGAGAGCAGAGGTTTGAGATTGGGGCGCAGAAAGACTGGTGCCGAGAGCAGAGGTTGGAGTCTTAGGTGCAGTAGGAAACTTTCAGAGAGCAGAGGTTGGAGACTGGGGTTCCGAAAAACTAATACAGGAAAGCAGAGTTTGTAGACTGGGGAGCATATGGATCGTTACAGAGAGCAGAGTTTGGAGACTGAAGTACAGAAAGACTGTTACAGAGACCAGAAGGTTGAGACTGGGGTGGAGAAGGACTGTGGCAGAGAGCAGATTTTGGAGACTGGGCTGGCAGAAGGACTGTTGCAGAGATCAAGGTTGAAGACTGGGGTGCAGAAGGACTGTTTCAGGAGCAGAGGTTGCAGAGTGAGTTGTAGAAAGACTTTTTCAGAGAGCAGAGTTTGAAGACTGTGTTGCAGAAGGACTGATACAGAAAGCAGAGGTTGGAGACTGGGGTGAAGAAGGTCCTTACAGAGAATAAAAGTTGAAGGCTCTTGAACAGAAGAAACTGTTGTAGAGAACAGAGGTTTGAGACTGGGTGCAGAGGGACCATTGCAGAGAGCAGAGTTTGGAGACTGGGTGCAGAAGGAATGTTACAGAGAGAAGAGTTTGAAAACTGAGGTGTAGAACGATCTTACAGAGAGAAGAGTTTGGAAACTGGGGTGCAGAGAGTCCGTTGCAGAGAAGTAGAGTTTGCAGACTGAGTGCAGAAGGACTGTTGCAGAGAGCAGATTTGGAGACTGGGGTGTAAAAGGACTGTTGCAGAGAGCAGAGGTTGGAGACTGGGGTGCAGAAGGACTGTTGCAGAGAGCAGAATTTGGAGACTGAGTGCAGAAGGACTGTTACAGAGAGCAGAGTTTGGAGACTTGATTGCAGAAGGACTGATACAGAAAGCAAAGGTTTGAGACTGTGGTGCAGAAGGTGTTACAGAGAGAAGAGTTTGGAAACTGGGTGCAGAAGGATCTTACAGAGGAGAAGAGTTTGGAAACTGGGGTACAGAAGGACTGTTGCAGAGGAGCACAGTTTGGAGACTTGGGTGCAGAAGGATCGTTGCAGAGAGCAGAGTGTAGAGATTGGGGTGTCGAAGAACTATTACAGAGAGCCAGATTTTGGAGAGTTGGGTGGCAGAAGGCCTGTTACAAAGAGCAGAGGTTTGGAGACTGGTTTTCAGAAGGAACTTACACAGAGCAGAGTTTGGAGACTGAAGTGCAGAAGAGACTGAAGTGCAGAAGGACTGTTACAGAGAGTAGATGTAGAAGACTGAGGTGCAGAGAGACCGTTGCAGACAGCAGAGTTTGAAGACTGAGTTGCAGAAGGACTGTTGCAGAGAGCAGATGTTGGAGACTTGGGTGTAGAAATACTGTTGCAGAGAGGAGAGGTTGGAGATTGGGATTCAGAAGAACTGTTGCATCGAGCAGAATTTGGAGACTGAGGTGCAGAAAGACTTTTACACAGAGCCGAGTTTGGAGACTTGAGTGCAGAAGGACTGATACAGAAAGCAGAGGTTTGAGACAGGGGTGCAGAATTACCGTTACTGAGAGAATTGTTTGGAAACTGCAGTACAGAAGAACTGTTGCAAAGATCAGATGTTGGAGACTGGGGTGCAGAAGGACTGTTTCAGAGAGTATATGTTGGAGATTGGGGTGTAGAAGAACTGTTGCAGAGAGCAGAGGTTGGAGACTGGGGTGCAGAAGGACCGTTGCAGAGAGTAGAGTTTGGAGACTTGAGTGCAGAAGAACGGTTGCAGAGAGCAGATGTTGGAGAGTGGGATACAGAAGGACTGTTACACAGAGCAGAGGTTGAAGACTGGGGTGTAGAAAAACTGTTGCAGAGAGCAGAGTTTAGAAACTGGGCTGCCAAAGGACTGTTACAGAGAGCAGATGCATGAGACTGAGATGCAGAAGGACTGTTACAGAGATTAGAGTTTGGAGACTGGGGTGCAGAAGGACGTATACAAAAAGCAGAGGTTTGAGACTTGGGTCCACAATGATCCTTATAGATAGCAGAGGTTGGAGACTACAGTATAGAAGGACTCTGGTTCAGAAAAACTGATACAGAAAGCAGAGGTTGGAGACTGCAGTACAGAAGGACTGTTGCAGAGAGCAGATTTTTGAGACTGGGATGCAGAAGGAGTGTTGCAGAGAGCAAGGTTGAAGACTAGGGTGCAGAAGGAATGTTGTAGAGAGATGAGGTTGTAGAGTGAGGTGCAGAAGGACTGTGACACAGAGCAGAGTTTGGAGAATGTAGTTCAGAAGGACTGATAGAGAAAGGAGAGGTTGGAGACTGGGGTGAAGAAGGACCCTTACAGAGAACAGAGGTTGAAGACTGTAGTACAGAAGAACTGTTGTGAAAATCATGCATCACTTGGAGAATGAACAATAGGTTACTGAATGATCAATGGGTTTTAGAAGACATCAAGGAGGAAATTAAAAAATTCTTAGAGTTTAATGAAAACACAGACACAACATATCGGAATCTATGGGACACATTGAAAGCAGTTCTAAGAGGAAAATTCATTGCTTGGAGTTCATTCCTTAAAAAAAGAAAAAACCAACAAATAAATGATCTCATACTTCATCTCAAAATTCTAGAAAAAGAAGAGCAAAACAACAGCAAAAGAAGTAGAAGGCAAGAAATAATTAAAATCAGAGCTGAAATTAATGAAATCGAAACAAAAGAAACAATTGAAAAAATTGACAAAACGAAAAGTTGGTTCTTTGAAAAGATAAATAAAATTGACAGACCCTTAGCCATGCTAGCGAAGAGAAGAAGAGAGAGAACTCAAATTACTAGCATACGGGATGAAAAAGGCAAGATCACGACAGACACTTCAGAAATACAGAAGATAATCAGAAATTATTTTGAATCCTTATACTCCAATAAAATAGAAGATAGTGAAGGCATCGATAAATTTCTTAAGTCATATAATCTGCCCAGATTGAGTCAGGAGGATATAGACAACCTAAACAGACCAATATCAATTGAGGAAATAGAAGAAACCATCAAAAGATTACCATCTAAGAAAAGCCCAGGACCGGATGGGTTTACAGCAGAGTTTTACAAAACCTTCAAAGAGGAACTAATACCAATACTTTTCAAGCTATTTCAGGAAATAGAAAAAGAGGGAGAACTTCCAAATTCATTCTACGAGGCCAACAACACCCTGATTCCGAAACCAGACAAAGACACTTCAAAGAAAGAAAACTACAGACCAATATCTCTAATGAACCTAGATGCAAAAATCCTCAATAAAATTCTGGCAAATCGGATACAAAAACATATCAAAAAAATTGTGCACCATGATCAAGTAGGATTCATCCCTGGTATGCAAGGTTGGTTCAATATACGGAAATCAATAAATGTTATTAACCACATCAATAGACTTAAAAATAAGAACCATATGATCATCTCGATAGATGCAGAAAAAGCATTCGACAAAGTTCAGCATCCGTTTATGTTCAAAACTCTCGAAAAACTAGGGATAACAGGAACATACCTCAACATTGTAAAAGCAATTTATGCTAAGCCTCAGGCTAGCATCATTCTGAATGGAGAAAAATTGAAGGCATTCCCTCTAAAATCTGGAACAAGACAGGGATGCCCTCTCTCACCACTCCTGTTCAACATAGTTCTCGAAACACTGGCCAGAGCAATTAGACAGACGAAAGAAATTAAAGGCATAAAAATAGGAAAAGAAGAACTTAAGTTATCACTATTTGCAGATGACATGATTCTATACCTAGCAGACCCAATATGGTCTACAAAGAAACTGTTAGATCTAATAAATGAATTCAGCAAAGTGGCAGGTTATAAAATCAACACGCATAAATCAAAGGCATTCCTGTATATCAGTGACAAATCCTCTGAAATGGACACGAGGACAACCACCCCGTTCACAATATCCTCAAAAAGAATAAAATACTTGGGAATCAACCTAACAAAAGAGGTGATAGACTTACACAATGAAAACTACAGAACCCTAAAGAGAGAAATTGAAGAAGACCTTAGAAGATGGAAAAATATTCCCTGTTCATGGATAGGCAGAACTAACATCATCAAAATGGCGATATTACCAAAAGTTCTCTATAGGTTTAATGCAATGCCAATCAAAATCCCAACGGCATTTTTTGTAGAAATGGAGAAAGCAATCATGAAATTCATATGGAAGAATAAAAGACCCAGAATAGCAAAAACAATACTAAGCAGGAAGTGTGAATCAGGTGGTATAGCGATTCCAGATTTCAAACTATACTACAGAGCAATTGTAACAAAAACAGCATGGTACTGGTACCAAAACAGGCGGGTGGACCAATGGTACAGAATAGAGGACACAGAAACCAACCCACAAAACTACAACTTTCTTATATTTGATAAAGGGGCTAAAAGCATGCAATGGAGGAAGGATAGCATCTTCAACAAATGGTGCTGGGAAAATTGGAAATCCATATGCAACAAAATGAAATTGAATCCCTTTCTCTCGCCATGCACAAAAGTTAACTCAAAATGTATCAAGGAGCTTGATATCAAATCAGAGACACGGCATCTGATAGAAGAGAAAGTTGGCTACGACCTACATGCTGTGGGGTCGGGCTCCAAATTCCTCAATAGGACACCCATAGCACAAGAGTTAACATCTAGAATCAATAAATGGGACTTACTCAAACTAAAAAGTTTTTTCTCAGCAAAAGAAACAATAAGAGAGGTAAATAGGGAGCCTACATCATGGGAACAAATCTTTACTCCTCACACTTCAGATAGAGCCCTAATATCCAGAGTATATAAAGAACTCAGAAAATTAGACAATAAGATAACAAATAATCCCATCAACAAATGGGCCAAGGACTTGAACAGACACTTCTCAGAGGAGGACATACAATCAATCAACAAGTACATGAAAAAATGCTCACCATCTCTAGCAGTCAGAGAAATGCAAATCAAAACCACCCTAAGATACCATCTCACTCCAGTAAGATTGGCAGCCATTACGAAGTCAAACAACAATAAGTGCTGGCGAGGATGTGGGGAAAAGGGTACACTTGTACATTGTTGGTGGGACTGCAAATTGGTGCAGCCAATTTGGAAAGCAGTATGGAGATTTCTTGGAAAGCTGGGAATGGAACCACCATTTGACCCAGCTATCCCCCTTCTGGGTCTATTCCCTAAATACCTAAAAAGAGCATGCTACAGGGACACTGCTACATCGATGTTCATAGCAGCACAATTCACAATAGGAAGACTGTGGAACCAACCTAGATGCCCTTCAATAGACGAATGGATAAAATAATGTGGCATTTATACACAATGGAGTATTACTCTGCATTAAGAAATGACAAAATCATAAAATTTGGAGGGAAATGGATGGCATTAGAGCAGATTATGCTAAGCGAAGCTAGCCAAGCCCTAAAAAACAAATGCCAAATGTCTTCTTTGATATAAGGAGAGTAATTAAGAACAGACTAGGGAAGAAGAGCACAAGAAGAAGACCATCATTAAACAGGGTTGAGAGGTGGGAGGGAAAGGGAGAGAGAAGGGAAATAGCATGGAAATGGAACGAGACCCTCAGGTTTATACAAAATTACATACAAGAAGAAGTGAGGGGAAAGGGAAAAATAATACAAGGGGGAGGAATGAATTGCAGTAGTGGGGGTAGAGAGAGAAGAAAGGAGGGGAGGGCAGGGGAGGGGAGGGGGATAGTAGAGGATAGGAAAGGCAGCAGAATACAACAGACACTAGGATGGCAATATGTAAAGCAATGGAAGTGAAACTGATGTGATTCTGCAAGCTGTATAAGGGGCAATATGGGAGTGCATAACCCACTTGAATCAAAATGTGAATTATGATATATCAAAAACTATGTAATGGAGGGGTAAGACAAGATAATACAAATGGAAGAAATGATTTACAGTAGAAGGGGTAGAGAGAGAAAAGGGGAGGGGAGGGGAGGGGAGGGGGGATAGTAGAGAATAGGACTGACAGCAGAATACATCAGACACTAGAAAGGCAATATGTCAATCAATGGAAGGGTAACTGATGTGATACAGCAATCTGTATACGGGGTAAAGTTGGGAGTTCATAACCCGCTTGAATCAAACTGTGAAATATGATGTATTAAGAACTGTTTAAGGTTTTGAACGACCAACAATAAAAAAATAAATAAATTTTTTTTTAAAAAAAAGAAGAACTGTTGTGGATAACAGAGTTTGGAGACTGGGGTGCAGTAGGACCGTTGCACAGAGCAGACGTTGGATATTTGGGTGCAGAAGGCCTGTTAAAGTGAGAAAACTTTGGAGACTGGGGTGCATAAGAACTGTTACAGTTAGCAGAGTTTGAAGACTGGGTAGTAGAAGGATCTACAGAGAGCATAGGTTGGAGACTGCCGTGCAGAAGGAGTGTTACATAGAACAGAGTTTGGAGACTGGGGTGCAGAAGGATCATTGCAGAGAGCAGAGTATTCAGACTGAGGTGCAGAAGGACTATTGCAGACAGCTGATATTGTAGACTGGTGTGCAGAAAGACTTGCAGAGAGAAGAGGTTGGAGACTTGGGTGCAGAAGGATCGTTCCAGAGAGCAGAGGTTGTAGACTGGGGTTCAGAAGGCCTGTTACCGAGAGCAGAATTTGGAGAAGGGGTGCAGTAGGACTGTTACAGAGAGCAGAGTTTGGGGATTGGGTTGCAGAAGGATCTTACAGACAGAAGAGTTTGGATACTGATGTGCAGAAGGACTTTTACAGAGAGTAGAGGTTGGAGACTAAGGTCCAGAAACACCAATGCAGAGAGCAGAGTTTGGAGACTGAGGTACAGAAGGAGTGTTACAGAGAGCATAGGTTGGAGACAGGTGTTCAGAAAGATCTTACAGAGAGTATAGGTTGGAGACTGGGGTGCAGAAGGACTGTTGCGGAGAGCAGAGGTTGTAGATTGGGGTGCAGAAGGACGGCTGCAGAGAGAAGAATTTGAAGACTGAGGTTAATAAGCACTATTACAGAGAGCAGAGTTTGGAGACGTGAGTGCAGAAGGACTGACACAGAAAGCAGAGGTTGGAGTCTGGGGTGCAAGAGGACAGTTACAGAGAGA
The DNA here is from genome assembly GCF_052094955.1 of Ictidomys tridecemlineatus. Lineage (NCBI taxonomy): Eukaryota > Metazoa > Chordata > Mammalia > Rodentia > Sciuridae > Ictidomys > Ictidomys tridecemlineatus. The sequence goes on from NW_027521517.1 coordinate 50,370, forward strand.
AGAGTGTGGAGACTGCAGTACAGAGAGACTGTTACACAGAGCAGAGGTTGGAGAGTGGTGGGCAAAAGGACAGTTCAAGAGAGCAAATTTTGAGACTGGGGTGAAGAAGAAATGTTGCAGAGAGCAGAGGTTGGAGACTGGGGTGCAGAAGGACTTTTGCAGAGAGCAGAGGTTGGAGACTGAGGTGCAGAAGAATAGTTGCAGAGAGCAGAGTTTGGAGAATGCAGAACAGAACGACTGTTACAGAGAGTAGAGATTTGAAACTGGGGTGCAGAAGTACTGTTGAAGAGAGCAGTTGTTGAAGACTGAGGTGTAGAAAAACTGTTAAAGAGAGTAGTTTTTGGAGACTGGGGTGCAGAAGGACTGATTCTGAGAGCAGAGTTTGGAGACTGGGGACAAGAACGATCTTACAGAGAGGAAATTTTGGAGACTTGGGTGCAGAAGGATTGTTGCAGAGTGTAGATTATGGAGACTGGTGTATAGAAGGACTGTTCTAGAGAGCATAGTTTGGAGACTGGGGTGCAGAAGGACTGTTGCAGAGAGCAGTTGTTGAAGACTGAGGTGCAGAAGGACTGTTACATAGAGCAGAGTTTGAAGACTGAGGTGCAGAAGGATCATTGTAGAGCACAGAATTTGAGACTGAGGTGCAGAAAGACTGTTGCAGAGAGCAGTTGTTGGAGACTTGGGTGCAGAAGGACTGTTGCAGAGAGCAGAGTTTGGAGACTGGGTTGCAAAAGGATTGTTTCAGACCATGGAATTTTCAGACTGAGGTGCAGAAGGACTGTTGCAGAGAGCAGAGGTTGGAGACTGAGGTGCAGAAAGACTGTTACAGAAAGCAGAGTTTGGAGACTGGGGTGCAATAGGATCGTTGCAGAGAGCAGGGTTGTCAGACTGAGGTGCAGAAAGACTGTTGCAGGGAGCAAATGTTGTAGACTGCGGATCAGAAGTACTTTTACAGAGAGCAGAGTTTTAAAACTGGGGTTCAAACTATTGTTGTAGAGAGCAGAGTTTTGAAACTGGGGTGCAGAAGAATTGTTACAGAGAGCAGAGGTAGAAGAAGTGGTGCAGAAGGACCATTGCAGAGATCAGAGTTTGGCAACTGAGGTGAAGGAGGATTGTTAAATAGAACAGAAGTTGGAGACTGGGGTAGAGAAGGACTGTTGAAGAAAGCAGAGTTCGGAGACTGGCGTTTAGAAGGACTGTTGCAGAGAGCAGAGGTTGGAGACTGGGGTGCAGAAGGACTTTTTCATAGAGCAGAGTCTGGAGACAGGTTTACAGAAGGATCTTACAGAGAGCAGAGTCTCGAGACTGAGGTGCAAAAGGACTATTACAGAGAGAAGAGTTTGGAGACTGGGGTACAGAAGGATCATTGCAGAGAACAGCGTTTTCAGACTGAGGTGCAGAAGAACTTTTGCAGAGAGCAGAGGTTGGAGATAGGGGTGCAGAAGGACTGTTGCATAGAGCAGATGTTGGATACTGGGGTACAGAGGGATCGTTGCAGAAAGCAGAGTTTGGAGACTGGGGTGCAGAAGGACTGTTGGATAGAGCAGACGTTAGAAACTGGTGTGCAGAAAGGTAGTTGCAGACAGCAGAGGTTTGAGACTGGGGTGCAGAAGGACTGTTACAGAGAGCAGAGTTTCGAGACTGAGGTGCAGAAGGATCGTTGCAAAGAGCAGAGGTTGGAGACTGGGGTGCAGAAGAACTCCTACAGAGAGCAGAGTTTTTAGACAAAGTAGCACAAGTATCTTACAGAGAGCAGAGTTGTAGACTGATGTGCTTCAGGACTGTTAAAGAGAGCAGAGGTAGGAGACTAGGGTGCAGAAGGATCGGTGTAGAGAACAGAGTTTTCAGACTGAGGTGCAGAAGGTCTTTTGCAGAGAGCACATCTAGGAGACTGGGGTGCTGTAATACTGTTGCAAAGAGCAGAGTTTTGGGACTGGGGTGCAGAAGGATTATTATAAAGAACAGAGGTTGGAGACTGCGGTGCAGTAGGCCTATTACGGAGAGCAGAGTTTGGAGAAGGTGTTCAGAAGTACATTTACAGAGAGTCGTTTTTGGAGACTGTGGTGTAGAAGGACCGTTGCAGAGAGCAGATGTTGAAGACTGAGGTGCAGAAGGATTGTTACAGAGAGCTGAGTTTGGAGACTGTGTTGCAGAGGGATTGTTGCAGACAGCAAAGGCTGGACACTGGGGTGTAGAAGGACTGTTGTGGAGAAAACAGGTTGGAGATTGGGTTGCAGAAGGACTGTTGCAGAGAGCAGAGTTTGGAGACTGCATTACAGTGGGACTGTTAAATAGGCAGAGTTTAGAGATTTGGTACAGAAGGACTGTTGCAGGACCAGATGTTGGAGACTGGGGAGCAGAAGGACTTTTGCAGAGAGAAAAGTTTGTAGACTGAGGTGCAGAAGCACTGTTACAGAGAGCAGAGTTTGGAAAATGGGGTGCAAAAGGCCTGTTACAGAGAGTAAAGGTTGGAGACTGGGGTGCAGAAAAACTGTTACAGAAAGCAGGGTTTGGAGACAGGGTTGCAAAAGGATCTTATGGAGAGCAGAGTTTGAAGACTGAGGTACAATAGGACTGTTACAGAGAGCAGAGGTTGGAGACTGGGGTGCAGAAGGGTCGTTGCAGAGAACAGAGTTTTCAGACTGAGGTGCAGAAGGAATTTTGCAGAGAGCACATGTTGAAGACTGGGGTGCAGAAGGACTGTTGCAGAGAGCAGAGTTTTGAGACTGGAGTGCAGAAGGACGGTTGCAGAGAGCAAGGTTGGAGACTGAGGTGCAGAAGGACGGTTGCAGAGAGCAAGGTTGGAGACTGTGTTGCAGAAAGTCTGTTACAGAGAGCAGAGTTTGGAGACTGGGGTGCTGAAGAACTGGTACAGAGAGCAGAGGTTGGAGACTGGGGTGCAGAAGGACCGTCACAGAGAGCAGATTTTGGAGACTGCACTACAGGGAGGACTGTTACAAAGAGCAGAGTTTGGAGACTGGGGTGGAGAAGGACTTTTGCAGAGAGCAGAGGATGGAGACTGGGGTGCAGAAGGATCGTTGTAGAGAGCAGAGTATTGAGACTAGGGTGCAAAAGGACGGTTACAGAGAACATAGTTTGGAGAACAGGTGCAGAAAAAGTGTTACAGAGGGCAGAGTTTGGAGACTGGGTTGCAGAAAAATTATACAAAGAGGAAATGTTGGAGACTGAGGTGCAGAAGGACTGTTACAGAGAGTAGAGGTTACAGACTGAGGTGCAGAAGGAATGTTGCAGGGAGTAGATATTTGAGTCTTTGGTGCAGGAGGACTGTGGCAGAGAGCAGTGTTTGGAGACTGAAGTTAAGAAGGACTATTACAGAGAGCAGAGGTTGGAGACTGGGCTGCAGAAGGACCGCTACAGAGAGCAGATTTTGGAGACTGCACTACATGATGACTGTTACAGAGAGAAGAGTTTGGAGACTGGGGTAGAGCAGGACTGTTTCAGAGTGCAGAGTTTGGAGAGTGGGGTGCAAAAAGATCGTTGCAGAGAGCAGAGTTTTCAGATTGAGGTGCAGAAGGACTGTTGCAGAGAGCAGATTTTGGAGCCTGGGGTGCAGAAGGACTTTTTCAAAGAGCAGAGTTTGGAGACTGGGGTGTAAAAGGATTGTTGCAGAGAGAAAAGGTTGGAGACTGGGGTGCAGAAGGATGTTTGCGAGAGCAGAGGTTGGAGACTGGGATGCACAAGGATTGTTGCAGAGAGCAGAGTTTTCAGACTGAGGTGCAGAAGGATTGTTGCAGAGAGCAGATGTTGGAGACTGGCTTGCAGATGGATCATTGCAGAGAGCAAATGTTGGAGACTGGGGTGCAGTAGGATTGTTACAGAGAACAAAGTTTGGAGACAGGGGTTAAAAAGTACCATTGCAGAGATCAGACTTCGGAAACTGAGGTGAAGAAGGACTCTTGCAGGGACCAGAATTAGAGACAGCGGTGCAAAAGGACTGTTACAGAGAGCAGAGGATGGAGACGGAGACGCAGAAGGACTGTAACAGAGAGTAGAGGTTGGATACTGAGGTACAGAAAGATTTTTATTGAGAGCAGAGGTTGGAAACTGGGGTGCAGAAGGACTGTTGCAGAGAGCAGAAGTTGGAGACTGAGGTGAAGAAGGACTGTTACAGACAGCAGAGGTTGGAGACTTGGGTGCAAAAGAACTGATACAGAAAGCAGAAGTTGGAGACTGGGGTGCAGAAGGACCATTATAGAGAGCAGAGGTTGGAGATTGCAGTACAGAAAGACTGTTACAGAGAGCAGAGGTTGGAGACTGGGGTGGAGAAGGACTGTTTTAGAGAGTAGATGTTGGAGACTGGGGTGCAGAAGAACTGTTGCAGAGAGCAGAAGTTGGAAACTGTGGTGCAGAAGGATTGTTGCAGAGAGCAGAGGTTGGAGACTGAGGTGCTGAAGGACTCTTGCAGACACCAGAGGTTGGAGAATGGGGTGCAGAAGGACCGTTGCAGAGAGCAGAGTTTAGAGACTGTGGTACAGAAGGACTGTAACAGAGAGAAGAGGTTGGAGATTGCGGTACAGAAGGACTGTTAAAGAGAGCAGAGGTTGGAGACTGGGGAGCAGAAGGACTGTTACAGAGAGCAGAGTTTGGAGACTGGGAACCATATGGAATTTTACAGAGAGCAGAGTTTGGAAACTGGGGTGCAGAAGGAACTTAAAGAGAGCAGAGGTTGGATACTGGGTGCAGAAGGACTGTTACAGAGATCAGATGTTGGAGACTGAGGTGCAGAAGTACTGTTGCAGAAAGCAGAGTTTGGATACTGTGGTGCACAAGGATTGTTGCAAAGAGAATAGTTTTCAGACTGAGGTAAAGAAGGACTGTTGCAGAAAGCAGATGTTGGAGACTGGGTGCAGAAGGATCGTTGCAGAGAGCAGAGGTTGGAGACTGAGGTGCAGAATGATTTTGACAGAGAGCAGAGGTTTGAAACTGGGGTGCAGAAGGACCATTGCAGAGATCAAAGTTTGGTAACTGAGGTTAAGAAGGATTGTTTCAGAGAACAGATGTTGGAGACTGTGGTGCAGAAAGACTGTTGCAGAGAGCAGAGGTTGGAGACTGGGGTTTAGAAGGACTGTTGCTGAGAGCAGAGTTTGGAGACTGGGGTTCAGAAGGAATGTTACAAGGAGCATAATTTGGAGACAGGGTTGCAGAAGCATCTTACAGAGAGAAGAGTTTGAAGACTGAGGTGCAACAGTACTGTTACAGAGAGCAGAGTTTGGAATCTGGTGTGCTGAAGGATCTTTTCAGAAGGCAGAGTTTGGAGACTGGGTTGCAGAAGGATCTTACAGAGATCAGAGGTTGAAAACTGAGGTGCAGAAGAAATGTTACAGATAGTAGAGTTTGCAGACTGAGGTGTAGAAGGACCATTGCAGAGAGCAGAGTTTGGAGACTGAGGTGCAGAAGTATTGTTACAGATAGCAAAGGCTGGAGACTGGGGTGCAGAAAGGCTGTTGCAGATAGCAAAGGTTGGAGACTAGGGTGTAGAAGGACTGTTTCAGGTAGCAGGTGTTGGAGTCTTGGGTGCAGAAGGACTGATGCAGAGAGATGTGTTTGGAGACTGAGGAACAGAAGGACTGTAACAGAGAGAAGAGGTTAAAGACTGGTGTGCAGAAGGACTGATACAGAAAGCAGAGGTTGGAGACTGGGGTGCAAACGGACCATTACAGAAAGGAAAGTTTGGAGACAGTAATACAGGAGGACCGTTACAGAGAGCAGAGTTTGGAGACTGGGGTGCAGAAGAACTGTTACAGAGAGCATAGTTTTTAGACAAGGTTGCAGAAGGATCTTACAAAGAGCAGAGATTGTAGACCGAGGTGTAGCAGGACTGGTAAAGAGAGCAGATGTTGGAGACTGAGGTGCAGAAGGACTGTTACGGAGAGTAGAGGTTGGAGACTGAGGTGCAGAGGACCTTGCAGAGAACAGAGTTTTAAGACTGATGTGCAGAAGGACTGTTGCAGAGAGCACATGTTGGAGACTGGGGTACAGACGGACTGTTGCAGAGTGCAGAGGGTGGAGACTGGGGTGCTGAAGGATCGTTGTAGAGCGCAGAGTTTAGATACTGGGGTGCAGAAGGATTGTTATAGAAAACAGACTTTGGAGACTGGGGTGTAGAAGGCCTGTTATGGAGAGGAGAATTTGGATAAGGGATGCAGAAGGAATGTTAAAGCGGGCAGAGATTGGAGACTGGGTTGCAGAAGGATCTTACAGATAGCAGACGTTGTAGACTGAGGTGGAGAAGGACTGTTTAAGAGAGTAGAGGTTGGAGACTGAGATGCAGTAGGATTGTTACAGAGAGCATAGTTTGGAAACGGGGGTGCAGAAGGACTGTTGCAGATAGCAGAGTTTTGAGACTGGGGTGTAGATGAACTGTTGCAGGGATGAGAAGTTGGAGACTGGGGTGCTGAAGGACTTTAGCAGAGAGCATAGGTAGGAGACTGAGATCCAGAAGGATTGTTAGAGAGAGCAGAGGTTGGAGACTGGGTGCAGAAGGACTGATACAGAAAGCAGAGGTTGGAGACTGGGTTGCAGAAGGACCGTTTCAGAGAGCAGAGGTTGGAGTCTGCAGTACAGAAGGACTGTTACAGATTGCAGAGTTTGGAGACTGGGGTGGAGAAGGACTGTTTCAGAGAGTACATTTTGGAGACTGGGGTGCAGAAGAACTGTTGCATTGAACAGATGTTAAAGACTGGGGTGCAGAAGGATTGTTGCAGAGAGCAGAGTTTGGAGACTGAGTTGCTGAAGCACTGTTGCAGACAACAGAAGTTGGAGACTGCGGTGTAGAAGGACCGTTGAAGAGAGCAGATCATGGAGACTAAGGTGCAGAAGAATTTTTACAGAGAGCAGAGTTTGGAGACTGGGCTGCAGAAGGCCTTTTACAGAGATCAGAGTTTGGAGACTGGGGTGCAGAAAGATCTTACAGAGAGCAGAGTTTGGAGACTAGGGTGCACACGAACTGTTGCACAGAGCAGAGGTTGGATACTGCGTTGGAGGAGGATGGTTGCAGAGAGAAGACTTTGGAGACAGTGACGCAGAATGCCTGTTAAAAGAGAAGAGTTTGCAGACTGGGGTGCAGAAGGCCTTTAACAGCGAGCAGAGGTTGGAGACTGGGTTGCAGAAGGACTGTCACAGAGAGCAGAGGTTGGAGACTGAGGTTCAGAAGAACTGTTACAGAGAGCAGAGGCTGGAGACTGGGGTGCAGAAGGACTGTTGCAGAGAACACAGGTTGGAGACTGGCGTGCAGAAGGACAGTTGCAGAGAGCAGAGTTTGGAGACTGGGGTGGAGAAAGAATGTTACAGAGAGCAGAGTTTGGAAACTGGGGTGAAGAAGTATCTTATAGAGAGCAGAGATTGAAGACTGGGGTGCAGAAGGACTGTTACAGAGAGCAGAGGTGGGAGACTGAGATGAAGAAGAACTGTTACAGAAAGCAGAATTTGGAGACTGGGGTGTAGAAGAATAGTTGCAGAGAGCAGAGTTTTCAGACTGAGGTGAAGAAGGACTGTTTCAGAGAGCAGATGTTGAAGACTGGGGTGTAGTAAGACTTTTGCAGAGAGCAGAGGTTGGAGACTGGGTTGCAAAAGATTCATTGCAGAGAGCAGACATTGGAGACTGGTGTGCAAAATGATTGTTACAGAGAGGAGAGGTTGGAAAACGGGGTGCAGAAGGACGATTGCAGAGAGCATAATTTGGGGAGTGAGGTGCAAAAGGATTGTTACAGAGAACAGAAGTTGAAGGACTGTTGCAGCGAGCAGAGGTTGGACACTGTGGTGCAGAAATCTCATTGCAGAGAGCAGAGGTTGAAGACCTTGGTGCAGAAGGACTGTTACAAATAGCAGAGTTTGAAGACTGGGTAGCAAAAGGATCTTACAGAGAGCTAGGTTAGAGACTGAGGTGCAGAAGCACTGTTACAGAGAGTAAAGGTTGTATTTTGAGGGGCAGAAGGACCGTTGAAGTGAGCACAGGTTGGAGAATGAGGTGCAGAAGGATTGATACAGAGAGAAGAGTTTGGAGACTGGGGTGCAGAAAGACTGTTGCAGAGAGTAGAGGTTTTAGACTGGGGTGTAGAAAGACTGTTGCAGAGAGTAGAGGTGGAAGATTGGGGTGCAGAAGGATTGAAGTAGAGAGCAGAAGTTGGAGACTGGGGTGCAGAAGGACTGATACAGAAAGCAGAGTTTGGAGACTCAGGTGCAGAAGGACCGTTACAAAGAGCAGAGGTTGAAGACTGCAGTACAGAAGGTTTTACAGAGAGTAGAGGTTGGAGACTTGGGTGCAGAAGGATCATTGTAGAGAGAAGAGTTTGGAGACTGAAAAGCAGAAGGATCCATGCAGAGAGCAGAGGAGGAGACTGGGGTGCAGAAGGACTGTTACAGAGAGGAGAGGTTGGAGAATGTGGTGCAGGAGGATCTTTCAGAGAACTGAGGTTGGGGACTGGGGTGTAGAAGGACTGTTGCGAACAGCAGTCTTTGGAGACAGGGGTGCAGAAGGATCGATACAGAGAGCAGAGGTTTTAGACTGAGGTTCAGAGGGACTGTAGCAGAGAGCAGATATTGGAGACTGGGGTGCAAAAGGACTGTTGAAGAGAGCGGACGTTGGAGACTGGGTTTAAGAAGGATCGTTGCACAGAGCAGAGGTTGGAGACTGGGGAGCAGAAGGCCTCTTACAGAGAGCAGAGGTTGGAGACTGGGGTGAAGAATGCGTGTTACAGAGAGAAGAGTTTTTCGACTGGGTTGCAGAAGGAACTTACAGAGAGCAGAGGTTGGATACTGAGGTGAAGAAGGACTGTTACAGAGAGCAGAGGTTGGAGACTGGGGTGCATAATAACTATTGCAGAGAGCAGAGGTTGCAGACTGAGGTGCAGAAGGACTGATACAGAGAGCAGAGTTTGGAGAATGTGGTGCAGAATGATTGATACAGAAAGCAGAGGTTAGAGAATGTGGTGCAGAGACCCTTACAGAGAACAGAGTTTTGACACTGAGGTGCAGAAGGACTGTTGCAGAGAGCAGAGGTTGGAGACAGCAGTACAGAAGGACTCTTACAGAGAGCAGAGATTGAAGACTGGGGTGCAGAAGGATAGTTGCAGAGAGCAGAGGTTGCAGACTGAGGTGCAGAAGGACTGTTACAGAGAGCAGAGTTTGGAGACTGTGGTGCAGAAGGACTGATACACAAAGCAGAGGTTGGAGACTGGGGTGCAGTAGGACCCTTACAGAGAACAGAGGTTGAAGACTGCGGTATAGAAGAACTGTTTTTGAGAATAAGATTGAAGACTGGAGAGCAGAGGGACCATTGCATAGAGCAGAGCATGGAGACTGGGGTGCAAAAGAAATGTTAAAGAGCACAGAGTTTGGAAACTGGTGTACAGAAGTATCTTCCAGAGAGCAGAGTTTGGAAACTGGGGTACAGAAAGACTGTTGTAGAGAGCAGACGTTGGAGACTGGGTTGCAGAAGGATCGTTTCAGAGAGCAGATAATGGAGATTGGGGTATAGAAGGACTGTTCCAGAGAGCAGAGGTTGGAGACTGGGGTGCAGAAGGAATGTTGAAGAAAGTAGTTTTTGAAGACTGAGGTGCAGAATTAAAGTTACAGAGAGCAGAGTTTGAAAACTGGGGTACAGAAAGACTGAAACAGAGAGCAGAGGTTTGAGACTGAGGTGCCGAGGTAAAGTTACAGAGAGCAGAAGTTTGATACTAGGGTGCAGAAGGACCATTAGAGAGAGCAGAGGTTGGAGACTGCAGTACAGAAGGACTGTTACAGAGAGCAGATGTTTCAGACTGTGGTGCAGAAAGACTGTTGCAGAGAAAAAAAATTTGAGACTGGGGTGCATAAAAACCATTGCTGAGAGCAGAGGTTTTAGACTGTGGTGCAGAAGGATTGTTAGAGAGATTAGAGTTTGGAGACTGGGGTGCAGAAAAAACATTCAGAGATCTGAGGTTGGGACTGGGGTGAAGAAGGACTCTTGCAGAGAGAAGAGTTTGGAGACTGGGGTGCAGAAGGATCCTTGCAGAGAGTAGAGTTGGAGACTGTGGAGCAACAGGCCTGTTACCAAGAGCAGAGGTTGGAGACTGGGGTGCAGAAGGCCTGTTACGGAGAGCATAGATTGGAGACCGGGGTTCAGAAGGACAGATGCAGAGAGTAGACGTTGGAGACTGTGGTTTAGAAGGATCATGTCAGAGAGCAGAGTTTTGAGACTGGGGTGCAAAAGGACTCTTACACAGAGCAAAGGTTGGAGACTTGGGTGAAGAAGGCCTGTTACAGAGAGCAGAGTTTGGAGACTGGGGTGCAGAAGTACTGTTACAGAGAGCATAGTTTGGCTAGTGGGGTGAAGAAGGACTGCTGCAGAGAGCAGAGTTTTGAGACTTGTGTATATAAGTACTGTTGCAGAGAGCAGAGGTTGGAAATTGGGGTGCAAAATGACTACTAAGAGATCGAAGGTTGGAGACTGAGGTGCAGAAGGACTGTTACAGAGTGGAGAGGTTTGAGACTGGGGTGCAGAATTATCGTTGCAGAGAGCAGAGGTTGAATACTGAGGTGCAGAAGGATCGTTGCAGAGAGCAGAGGTTCGAGACTGGGGTGCAGAAGCATCGTGAAAGAGAGCAGAGGTTGGAGACTGGGGTGCAGAAGGACTTTTACAGAGAGCACAGGTTGGAGACTGGGTGCTATATGAATTGGGCAAAGAGCAGAGGTTTGAGATTGAGGTGCAGAAGGACTGTTAAAGAGAGCAGAGGTTAAAGACTGGGGTGCAGAAGAACTTATAGAGAAAGCAGATGTTGGAGACTGGGGTGCAAAAGCATTGTTGCTGAGAAGAGATGTTGGAGACTCCGGTACAGAAGGAGTGTTACAGAGAGCAGAGGTTAGAGACTGGGGAGCAGAAGTACTGTTACAGAGAGCACAGGTTGGAGACTGGGTTCAATAGGAATTGGGCAGAGAGCAGAGGTTGGAGACTGAGGTGCAGAAGGACTGTTAGAGAGAGCAGAGGTTAAAGACTGGGGTTCAGAAGGACTTATAAAGAAAGCAGATGTTGGAGACTTGGGTGCATAAAACCGTTACAGGGAGCAGAGGTTGGAGACTCTGGTACAGAAGGAGTGTTACAGAGAGCAGAGTTTTGAGACTGGGGTGCAAAAGCACTGTTGCTGAGAACACATGTTGGCGACTCCAGTACAGCAGTAGTGTTACAGAGAGCAGAGGTTGGAGACTGGGGAGCAGAAGTACCGTTACAGAGAGCACAGGTTGTAGACTGGGGTGCAGAAGGACTTTTGAAGACAGCAGACGTTGGAGACTGGGGTGCAAAAGGCCTCTAAAGAGAGCAGAGGTTGGAGACTGGGATGAAGAAGGCCTATTACAGAGAGCAGATGTTGGAGACTGGGGTGCAGAAGCACTGTTACATTGAGCAGAATTTACAGACTGGGTTTCAGAAGGGTCTTACAGAAAGCAGAGGTTGAAGACTGAGGTACAGAAGGACTGTTACAGAAAGCAGAGGTTGGAGACTGGGGTGCAGAAGGATTGTTGCAGAGCAGAGTTTTTAGACTGAGGTACAGAAAAACTGTTGCAGAGAGCAGATGTTGGAAACTGGGTGCACAAAAACTGATGCAGCGAGCAGAGGTTGGAGACAGGGTGCAGAATGATCATTGCAGAGAGCAGAGGTTGAAGACTGGGTTGCAGAAGGACTGTTACAGCGAGCAGAGGTTGGAGACTGGTGTGTAGAAGGATCTTACAGAGAGCACAGTTTGGAGACTGGGGTGCAGAAGGACTGTTTCTGAGAGCAGAGGTAGGAGAGTTTGGTTCATAAGGACTGTTGCAGAGAGCAGAGGTTGCAGACTGGGGTATAGAAGGACTGTTATAAAGAGCAGAGGTTAAAGACTGGGGTGAAGAAGGACTGTTGCAGAGAGCAGGTGTTGCAGAGTGAGGTGCAGAACGACTGTTACAGAGAGCAGAGTTTGGAGATTGTGGTGCACAAGGACTGAAAGAGAAAGCAGAGTTTAAAGATTTATTGCAGGAGGACCCTCACAGAGAACAGAGGTTGAAGACTGCGGTACAGAAGAACCGTTGTAGAGAACAAGGTTGGAGACTGGGGTGGATAGGGACAATTGCAGAGAGCAGAGATTGGAAACTGGTGTGAAGAAGGAATGTTACAGAGAGCAGAGTTTGGAAACTGGGGTACAATAGGATCTTACACAGAGCAAAGTTTAGAGACTTGGGTGAACAAGGATTGTTGCAGAGAGCTGAGGTTGCAGACTGGGGTGCAGAAGGATCGTTGCAGAGAACAGATTATGGAGACTGGGGTATAGAAGGACTGTTGCAGGGACCAGATGTTGGATACTAGGGTGCAGAAGGACTTTTGCAGAGAGCAGAGGTGGGAGACTGAGGTGCAGAAGGACTGTTACAGAGAGCAGAGTTTGTAGACTGGGGTGCAGAAGGATCTTTCAGAGAGCTGAGGTTGGGGACTGTGGTGCAGAAGGACTGTTACAGAGAGCACAGTTTGGAGACTGGGGTGCATAAGGATCATTGCAGAGAGAATTGGTCGGAGACTGGGGAGCAAAAGGCCTGTTAGAGCAGAGTTTGGAGACTGGGGTGAAGAAGGCTTGTTACAGAGAGCAGAGGTTTGAGACTGGGGTGCAGAAGGACTGGTACAGAGAGCAGATTTTGGAGACTGGGTTTCAGAAGGATCTTACAGAGAACAGAGTTTGGAGACTAAGGTGCAGAATTAGTGTTACAGAGAGCGGAGTTTGGAGACTGGGTTGCAGAAGGATCGTTGCAGAGAGAAGAGTTTTCAGACTGAGGTTCAGAGGGACTGTTGCAGATACCAGAATGAGGTGCAGAAGGCTCATTAAAGTGAGCAGAGTTTTCAGACTGAGGTGCAGAAGGACTTTTAAAGAGAGCAGAGGTTTTATACTGGGGTGCAGAAGGCCTGTTACAGAGAGCAGAGATGGGAGACTGGGGTGTAGAAGGACTGTTGCGGAGAGTAGAGGTTGGATACTAGCGTCCAGAAGGACTGTTGCCGAGAGAAGATGTTAGAGACTGGGGTGGAGAAGGACTGCTCCAGAAAGTAGAGGTTGGAGACTGAGGTGCAGAAAGACTGGTACAGAGAGCAGAGGTTGGAGACTGGGGTGCAGAAGGGCTGATACAGAAAGCAGACGTTGGTGATTTGGGTGCAGAAGGATTGTTTCAGAGAGCTGAGGTTTAAGACTGGGGTGGAGAAAAACTTTTTTGAGAGCAGATGTTGGAGTCTGTGGTGTAAAAGGACTGTTGGAGAGAGCAGAGATTGGAGACTTGGGTGCAGAAGGAGTATTGCAGAGAGCAAAGGTTGCAGACTGATTTGCAGAAGAAATGTAGCAGAGAGCAGATGTTGGATCATGTGGTGCAGAAGGACTGTTTCAGAGAGCAGAGTTTAGTGACCGGGGTGCAGAAAGACTGTTGCAGAGAGCAGAGGTTTGAGTCTGAGGTGCAGAAAGAAAGTTACAGAGAGCAGAGTTTGGAGACTGGGTTCAGAAAAACTGATAAAGAAAGCAGAGTTCGGAGACTGGGGAGCAGAAGGATTGTTAGAGAGAGCAGAGTTTGGAGACTGGGGTGGAGAAGGACTGTGGCAGAGAGCAGATTTGGAGACTGGGGTGCAGAAAGACTTTTGCAGAGAGCAAGGTTGAAGACTGGGGTGCAGAAGGACTGTTGCAGAGAGCAGAGGTTTCAGAGTGAGATGCAGAAGAACTTTTACAGAGAGCAGAGTTTGGAGACTATGTTGCAGAAGGACTGATACAGAAAGCAGAGGTTGAGGACTGGAGTGAAGTAGGACCCTTAAAGAGAATAGAGGTTGAAGACTGTGGTACAGAAGAACTGTTGTAGAAAACAGAGATTGGAGACTTCTGTTCAGAGGGACCATTGCAGAGAGTAGAGTTTGGAGACTGGGGTGCAGAAGGAATGTTACAGAGAGAAGAGTTTGGAAACTGGGGTGCAGAAGGATCTTACAGAGAGAAGAATTTGGAAACTTAGGTGCAGAAGGACTGTTGCAGAGAGCAGAGTTTGGAGACTTGGTTCCAGAAGGATCGTTGCAGAGAGCAGAGTGTAGAGACTGGGGTGCAGAAAAACTGTTACAGAGAGAAGAGGTTGGATCTGTTACACAGATCAGAGTTTGGAGATTGGGGTGCAGAAGGACTGTTACAGAAAGCAGAGTTTGGAGACTGGTTTTCAGAAGGATCGTACACAGAGAAGAGGTTGGAGACTGAGGTGCAGAAGGACTGTTACAGAGAGTAGATGTAGAAGACTGAGGTGCAGAAAGACCGTTGCAGAGAGCAGAGTTTGGAGACTGAGGTGCAGAAGGACTGTTGCAGAGAGCAAAATTTGCAGACTGAGGTGCAGAATGACTGTTTAAGAGAGCAGAGGTTGTAGACTTGGGTGTAGAAAAACTCTTGGAGAGATCAGAGTTGGGAGATTAAGGTGCAGAAGGACTGTTGCATAGAGCAAAATTTCGAGACTGAAGTGCAGAAAAACTGTTACAGAGATCAGAGTTTGGAGACTGGGGTGGAGAAGAACTGTTGCAGAGATCCTGTGTTGGATACTGGGGTGCAGAAGGACTGTTGCAGAGCAGAGAGTAGAGGTTGGAGATTGGAGTGTAGAAGAACTGTTCCAGAGAGCAGAGTTTGGAGCCTGGGGTGCAGAAAGACCATTGCAGAGAGGAGAGGTTGGAGACTGAGGTGCAGAAGGATTGTTGAAGAGTTCAGATGTAGGATACTGGGGTGCAGAAGGACTGACCCAGAGAGCAGAGGTAGGAGACTGGGGTGCAGAAGGCCTGTTACACAGAGCAGAGTTTGGAGACTGAGGTGCTGAAGGATTGTTACAGAGAGCAGAGTTTGGAGACTGAGTTGTAGAACTACTTTTCCAGAGAGGAGAGGTTGGAGACTAGGGTGCAGAATGATTCCTACAGAGAGCAGACGTTGGAGACTGAAGAGCAGAAGGAGTGTTACAGAGAGCAGACTTTGGAGATTGGGGTTCAGAAGAAATTTTACAGAAAGCAGAGGTTGGAGACTGAGGTGTAGAAGGCCTGTTACAGAGAGCAGAGGTTGGAGACTGAGGTGCAGAAGGATCATTACAGAGAGCAGGGTTTGGAGACTGCAGTACAGAAGGACTGTTACAGAGAGTATAGCTTGGAGACTGGGGAGCAGAAGGAATGCCACAAAAAGCAGAGTTTGGAAACTGGGGTGCAGAAGGATCTTATAGAGACCAGGTGTTGGAGACTGGAGTGCATAAGGACTGTTACAGAGAGCAGACTTTGGAGACTGGGGTGCAGAACATCATTGCAGAGAGTAGAGGTTGGAGACTTGGGTGTAGAAGGACTGTTGCAGAGAGCAGATGTTTGAGACTGGGGTGTAGAAGGACTTTTGCAGAGTGCAGAGGTTGGAGACTGAGGTGTAGAAGGACTGTTACATAGAGCAGAGGTTGGAGACTGGGGTGCAGAAGGACCATTACAGAGAGCAGAGTGTGGAGACTGCAGTACTGAAGGACTGTTATGGAGAGCACAGTTTGGAAACAAGGGTGCAGAAGGACTATTGCAGAGAAAAGGTTTTGGAGACTTAGGTGCAGAAGAAATGCTGCAGAGAGCACAGGTTGGAGACTGAGGTGTAGAATGACTTTTACAGACAGCAGAGGTTGGAGACTGGGGTACAGAAGGATCTTACAGAGAGAAGAGGTTGGAAATTGGGGTGCAAAGGACTGTTGCAGAGAGCAGAGGCTTGAGAATGAGGTGCAGAGGGCCTTTGCAAAGAGAAGAGGTTTGAGACTGGGGTGCAGCAGGACTGTTACAGAGAGCAGAGGTTGGAGACTGAGTTTCAGAAGAATAATTCCAGACAGCAGAGTTTGGAGACTGACGTGCAGAAGGATCCTTGCAGAGAGAAGAGGTTTGAGACTGTGGTGCGGAATGATCGTTACAGAGAGCGAAGGATGAAGAAGGGGGTGCAGAAGGACAATTACAGAGAGGACAGATGGAGACTAAGGTGCAGAAGAAATGTTGCAGAGAGCAGTGGTTGGAGACTGAGGTGCAGAAGAATCATTGCAGAGAGAAGAAGTTTGAGACTGGGGTGCATTAGGACTCTTACATAGCGCAGAGTTTGTAGACTGGGGAGCAGAAGACCTGTTACAGACAGCAGATGTTGGAGATTGGTGTTCAGAAGGATTGTTACAGATAGCAGAGGTTGGAGACTGAGGTTCAGAAGGATTGTTACAGAGAGCAAAGGTTGGAGACTTAAGTGCAGAAGGACTTTTACAGACAGCAGAGGTTTGAGACTGGGGTGCAGAAGGATAATTTCAGAAAGCAGAGGTTCAAGACTGAGGGGCAGAAGGATCGTTCCAGAGAGCAAAGATTTCCGACTGTGTTGTAGAAAGATCATTACAGAGAGCAGAGGTTGGAGACTGGGGTGCAGAAAGACAGTTACAGAGAGCACAGATAAAGACTGGGGTGCAGAAGAAATGTCGCAGAGAGCATGAGTTTGGGACTGGGGTGCAGAAGGACTGTTACTGAGAGCAGAGGTTGGAGACTGGGGTTCAGAAGAACTGATACAGAAAGCTGACGTTGGAGACTGGGGTGCAGAAGGATGGTTACAGAGAGAAGTGGTTGGATACTGGGTTGCAGAAGGACTGATGCAGAGGACAGAGTTTGGAGACTGGGGTGCAGTCTGACCGTTTAAGGCAACAGAGGTTGGAGACTCAGGTGCAGAAGGATTGTTACAGAGAGCAGAGGTAGGATACTGGTGTGCAAAAGGACTGATACAGAGAGCATAGTTTGGAGAATGGGGTTCAGAAGGCCTGTTACAGAGAGCAGCGGTTTGAGGCTGAGGTGCTGAAGGATCATTACAGAGACCAGAGGTTGGAGACAGAGGTGCCGAAGGACTGTTACAGAGAGGAGCGGTTAGAGACTGGGGTGCAGAAGGACAGTTACAGAGAGCACAGATGGAGACAGGGGTGCAAAATAAATTTTGCAGAGAGCAGAAGTTGGAGACTGCGGTATAGAACGACTGTTACAGAGAGCAGAGGTTGGAGACAGGGTGCAGAAGGACTGATGCAGAGAACAGGGGTTTGAGAATGGGGTGCAGAAGGCCTGTTACAGAGTGAAGAGGTAAGAGAGTGGGGTGCAGAAGGCTTGTTAGAGAGAGCAGAGTTTGAAGACTGGGGTGCAGAAGCACTGTTAGAGAGCAAAGTTTTGAAACTGGGGTGCAGAAGGATTGTTGCAGAGAGCAGAGGTTTCAGACTGAGGTGCAGAAAGACTGTAGCAGAGAGCAGATTTTGGATCCTGGGGTGCAGGAGTAATGTTACAGAGAGCAGAGTTTGGAGACTGGGAGGCAGAAGGATAATTGCAGAGAGCACAGGTTGGATACTGGGGTGCAGAAGGCCTGTTACAGAGAGTAGAGTTTGGAGACTGGGGTGCAGAAGGACTGGTACAGAGAGCAGAGTTTGAAGAATGGGTTGCAGAAGGAGCTTACAGAGAACAGAGTTTGGAGATTGAGGTGCAGAAGGATTTTTACAGAGTATAGAGTTTGGTGACTTAGGAGCAGAAGGAATGTTGTAGAGAGAAAAGGTTGGAGACTGAGGTCAAGATGGATTGTTACAGAGATCAGTGGGTGAAGACTGGGGAGCAGAAGGAGTTTTACAGAGAGCAGAGTTTGGAGATTGGGGTGCAGAAGAACTGTTACCGAGAGCAGAGGTTGGAGACTGGGGTGCAGAAAAACCGTTGGAGAGAGCAGAGGTTGGAACCTGGCAAGAAGAAGGGTCGTTGCAGAGAGCAGATGTTTGAGACCTGGGTGCAGAAGGACTGTTACAGAGAGCAGAGGTTGGAGACTGAGGTGCATAAGGATCATTTCAGAGAGCAGAGGTTGGAGACTAGGATGCAGAAGGACCTTTACAGATTGAAGAACTTCGAGACTGATGTGGAGAAGGACTTTTACAGAGAGGAGAGGTTGGAGACTGGGGTTCAAAAGGATTCTTACATAGAACAGATTATGGAGACTGGAGTGCAGAAGGAATTTTACATAGTGCAGAGTTCGGAGATTGGGGTTCAGAAAAACTTTTACAGAGAGCAGAGGTTGGAGACTGGGATGCAGAAGGCCTGTTACAGGGAACAGAGTTTACAGGCTGAGGTGAAGAAGAATTTTTACAGAGAGCATCGTTTGGACACTGTTGTTCAGAAGGACTGTTACAGAGAGCAAATCTTTGAGACTGGGTTGCAGAAGGACTGTTGCAGAGAGCAGAGGTTGGAGACTGTGGTGAAGAAGTATCGTTGCAGAGAGCAGAGGTTGAAGACTTAGGTGCAGAAGGATTGCTACAGAGAGCAGAGGTTGGAGACTGGGGTGCAGCAGGACAGTTGCAGAGAGCACTGGTTGGAGACAGGGGTGCAGAAGAAATGTTGCAGAGAGAAGAGGTTTGAGACTTGGGTGAAGAAGGACTGTAGCAGAGAGCAGAGTTTGGAGACTGGGGTGCAGAAGAACCGTTACAGAGAGCAGATGTTGGAGACTGGGGTGCAGAAGGACTGATACAGAAAGCAGAGGTTAGAGACTGGGGTGCAGAAGGACCGTTACAGAGAGCAGAGGTTGGATACTGTGGTACAGAAGGATCGTTCCAGAGAGCAGAGGTTGGAGAAAGGGATGCAAAAGGATCTTACAGAAAGCAGAGTCTGGAGACTGGGGTGCAGAAGGACTGTTGCAGAGAGCAGAGATTGGAGACTGAGGTGCAGAAGGATCGTTGCAGAGAGAAGAGTTTGAAAACTGGAATGAAGTAGGACTGTTACAGAGAGCAGAGGTTTGAGATTGTGGTGCAGAAGAATTGTTACATAGAGCAAAGTTTGGAGACTGGCGTGCATAAAGCCTGTTACAGAGAGCAGAGGTTGGAGACTGAGGTACAGAAGAAGTGTTAAAGAGAGCAGAGGTTGGAGACTGAGGTGCAGAAGGATGGGAACAGAGAGGAGAGTTTGGAGACTGAGGTGTAGAAGGACTGTTACAGAGAGCAGAGGTTGGAAACTGTGGTACAGAAGGATCGTTTCAGAGAACAGAGGTTGGAAACTGAGGTGCAGAATGATTGTTGGAGAGAGCAGAGGTTGGAGACTGAGGTGCAGAAGGACAGTTACACAGAGCACAGTTTGTAGACTGCGGTAAGAAAGACAGTTACAGAGAGCACAGTTTGGAGAGTGGGGATCAGAAGAAATGTTGCAGTGTGCAGAGATTGAGACTGTGGTACAGAAGTACTGTTACAAAGAGCAGAGGCTGGAGACTGGTGTGCAGAAGAAATGTCACAGAGAGCAGAGTTTGGAAACTGGGGTGCAGAAGGATCCTACAAAGAGCAGCGCCTGGAGACTGGGGTCAGAAAGACTGTTGCAGAGAACAGACGTTGGAGACTGTGGTGCAGAAGGATCATTGAAGAGAGCAGAGGTTGGAGACTGGGGTATAGAAGGACTGTTGCAGAGAGTAGAGTTTGGAGACTAGGGTGCAGAAAGACTGTTGCAGAGAACAGAGGTTGGAGACGGGGGTGCAGAAGGACTGTTACAGATAGCACAGTTTCGAGACTGCGTTACAGAAGGATCTTACAGAGAGCATTTTGGAGACTGAGGTTCAGAAGGTCTGTTACAGAGAGGTTGGAAACTGGGGTGCAGAAAGATTGTTGCTGAGAGCAGCATTTTCAGACTGAGGTTCAGAAGGACTGTTGCACAGAGTAGATATTGGATCCTGGGGTGCAGAAAGACTGTTACAGAGAGCAGAGTATGGAGACTAGGGTTCAGAAGGATCGATGCAGAGAGCAGAGGTTGGAGATTTGGGTGCAGAAGGCCTGTTAAAGAGAGTAGAGTTATAAGACTGGGGTGCAGAAGGCCTGTTACAAAGATCAGAGTTTGAAGACTGGGGTGCAGAAGGACTGTTACAGAGAGCAGAGTTTGGAGAATTTGTTGCAGAAGAATCTTACAGAGAGCAGAGTTTGGAGACTGACGTGCAGAAGGACTTTTACAGAGAGTAGAGTTTGGAGGCTGAGGAGCAAAAGGAACATTGTAGAGACCAGAGGTTTCAGACTGATGTCAAGACAGATTTTTACATAGATCAGAAAGTTGAGACTGGAGTGCAGAATGAGTGTTACAGAGAGCAGAGTTTTGAGATTGGGGTGCAAAAGAACTGTTACCGAGATCAGAGGGTAGAGACTGGGGTGCAGAGGCCTGTTGCAGAGAGCAGAGTTTGGAGACTGAGATGCAGAAGAACTGTTACAGAGAGCAGAGTTTGGAGAATGGGGCGCAGAAGGACTAATACACAAAGTAGAGTTTGGAGACTGGGATGTAGAAGGACCGTTACATAGAGCAGAGTTTGGAGACTGCTGTACAGAAGGGCTGTTACAGGGAGGAGAGGTTGGAAACTGAGGTTCTAAAGGATCGTTGCAGAGAGCAGATGTTGTAGACTTGTGTTCAGAAGGATCTAACTGAGAGCATAGTTTGGAGACTTAGCTGCATAAGGACTGTTACAGAGAACAGAGTTTGAAGGCTGGGGTGCAGACGCATTGTTGCAGAGAGCAGAGGCTGGAGACTTAGGTGAAGAATGATTATTGAGGAGAGCAGAGGTTGGAAACTGTGGTGGAAAACGATACTTACAGAGAGCAGAGGTTGGAGAATGGGGTGCAAAAGGACAGTTACAGAGAGCACAGGTTGGAGACTGGGGTACAGAAGAAATGTTGTAGAGAGTAGATGTTTGAGACTAGGGTGCAGAAGGACTGTTACTGAGAGCAGAGTTTGTAGACTGAGGTGCAGAAGGACTGTTAAAGAGAGCAGAGGTTGGAGACTGGGGAACAGAAGAACTGATACAAAAAGCAGAGGTTGGAGACGTGGGTGCAGAAGGACTGTTGCAGAGAACAGAGTTTGGAGACTGGGGTGCAGAAAGTCCGATGCAGAGAGCTGAGGTTGGAGATTTAGGTGCAGAGGATTGTTACAGAGAGCAAAGTTTGGATACTGGGGTGCATATGGACTGTTACAGAGAGCAGAGGTTGGAGGCTGAGATGCAGAAGGATCTTACAGAGAGCAGAGGTTAGAGACTGGGGTGTAGAAATACTGTTTTAGAGAGTAGAGGTTGGAAACTGAAGTGCAGAAAGATCGTTGCAGAGAAGAAGTTGGAGACTGGAGTGCAGAAGGCCTGTTACAGAGAGGAGAGATTGGAAACTGGAGGGAAGAAGGCCTTTTACAGAGAGCAGAGGTTGGAGACTGGGGTGCAGAAAAACTGTTACTGATAGCACAGTTCGGAGACTGGGGAACAGAAGGATCGTTGCAGAGAGCAGAGGTTTCAGACTGAGGTGCAAAAGGACTGCTAAAGAGAGCATAAGTTTGAGTCTGAGGTGCAGAAGGAATATTACAGAAAGACGAGGTTGGCAATTAGGGTCCAGAACGACTGTTACAGAGAGAAGAGGTTTTAGACTCCGGTACAGAAGGACTGTTACAGAGAGCAGAGTTTGGAGACTGGGGTGCAGAAGGACCATTGCAGAGAGCAGAGGATGGAGCCTTGGGAGAAGAAGGATCATTGCAGAGAGCAGATATTGGAGACTGGGGTGCAGAAGGACTGTTCCAGAGAGCAGAGTTTGGAGACTGGGGTGCAGAAGGATTCTTACAGAGAGCAGATGATGGAGACTCGGGTGCATAAGGAGTGTTACAGAGAGCAGAGTTTGGAGATTCTGGTTCAGAAGAACTGTTAAAGAGAGCAGAGTTTTTAGACTTGTGTTCAGAAGGATTGTTACAGAGTGCAGAGTTTTGATTCGGGTTCTGCAGGAGTGTTACAGAGAGTAGAGCTTGGAGACTGGTGTGCAGAAGAACTGTTACAGAGAGCAGAGGTTGGAGACTGCGGTGCAGAAAGCCTGTTACAGAGAGCATTGGTTGGAGACTGAGGTTCAGAAAAATCCTTACAGAGAGCAGAGGTTAGATACTGAGGTGCAGAAAGACTGTTCTAGAGAGCAGAGTTTGATGCTTGGGGTGCAGAAGTATAGTGGCAGAGAGCAGAGGTTGGATACTGAGGTTCAGAAGCACTTACAGAGAGCAGAGGTATGAGACTGGGGTCCAGAAAGACAGTTACAGAGAGCACACGTTGGAGACTGGGGTGCAGAAGAAATGTTGCAGAGAGCATAGATTTGAGACTGGGGTGCAGAAGCACTGATGCTGAGAGCAGACGTTGGAGACTGAGGTGCAGAAGGACTGTTACAGAGAGAAGAGGTTGGAGACTGGGTTTCAGAACGACTGATACACAAAGCAGAGTTTGGAGACTGCGGTATAGAAAGATTGTTAAAGAGATCAGAGGTTGGAGACTGGGGTGCAGAAGGACTGTTGCAGAGAACAGAGGTTTAAGACTGGCTTGCAGAAGAACCGTTGCAGTGAGCAGAGTTTTGAGACTGTCTTGCAGAAGGTTTGTTTCAGATAGAAGAGGTTGGATACTGGGGTGCAGATGGACTGTTACAGAGAGCAGAGTTTGGAACCTGGGGTGCAGAAGGATCTTAGAGAGAGCAGAAGTTGGAGACTGATGGCAGAAGGACTGTTGCAGACAGGAGAGGTTGGAGACTGAGGTGCACAATAGTCGTTTCAGAGAGAAGAGTTTGGAGACTGGGGTGAAGAAGGCCTGTTATAGAGAGCAGAGCTTGAAGACTGCGGTGCTGAAGGCCTGTTACAGAGAGCAGATGTTGGAGACTGGGGTGCAGAAGGACTGTTACAGATATCACAGTTTGTATACTGGTGTGCAGAAGGATATTATAGAGAGCAGAGTTTGGAGACTGAGGTGCAGAAGGACTGTTACAGAGAGCAGAGTTAGGAGACTGTGTTGCAGAATGATTGTTGCAGAGAGCAGAGTTCTCAGACTTAGGTGCAGAAGGACTGTTGCAGAGAGCAGATGGTCGAGGTGGGGTGCAGAAGGACTCTTTCAGAGAGCAGAACTTGGAGGCTGGAGTGCAGAAAGATTCTTGCAGGGAGCAAAGGTTGGAGACTGGGGTGCAGAAGGCCTGTTACAGATATCACAGTTTGGAGACTGGTGTGCAGTAGGATATTATAGAGAGCAGAGTTTGGAGACTGAGGTGCAGAAGGACTGTTACAGAGAGCAGAGGTTGGAGACTGGGGTGCAGAATGATTGTTGCAGAGAGCAGAGTTTTCAGACTGATGTGCACAATGTCTGTTGCAGAGAGCAGATGTTCGAGACTGGGGTGCAGAAAGAGTGTTTCAGAGAGTAGAACTTGGAGACTGGGGTGGAGAAGGATTGTTGCAGGGAGAAGAGGTTGGAGACTTGGGTGCAGAAGGACTCTTATAGAGAGCAGAGGTTTTAGACTGGGGTGCAGAACGCCTGGTACAGAGAGCAGAGCTTTCACAGTGTGGTGCAGAATGATTGCTGATAGCTGGTGAGCCTCCTTCTGGACACCTTCTTTTCCGCACAGTCCATCAGGCCCTCTCGTCACCCTCCTCTCTTTTGGCTTTGTGAGCACCTGTGACTTCCATAGTCACTCTAAGCCATGACTCCCAGGCCTATCTCCTGGGAACCTGTCCCGCTGCCTCCTGGAATCTCCTTGGGGAGACCCCGCAGGTACCCAGACTCCAGGCCCAACCTCCTTTCCTTGTTTCGTCTCCCCAGACACGCTCCTTCTCATTTTTTCATGTTTTAATGAGTGATCCCACTCCCCTCAGCTACCCCACAGACCAGGTGCCCTCTTGTGTCCTCATCACCAGAACTTTAAAGTGCTCCACCCAGGGCTCCTCTTCAGAGCTTTTCCCCAAGCTCCAAATATCACATCTTCAGTTACCAGATATTTCCTTTTAATCTTGTTTTGGAACCAAATTACTCTCCCTGACTACATGAAGGTATTCTAACAAAATCACATGGACTGTAGAGACTATTATGGCTTAGAAATAAGGTATCCTTCCACATAAAGCCCATGGTCAGCCACAGTAGCAGTGTTCAGTGGTGAAATGATTAGACTGTGAGACTTGTGACCTAATCTGTGGATCCATCCATTTTGTGGGTTAATTATCTGAAAGGCCCACTGTATTGAGAGGAGTGTGGCCAGGTGGAGCGTGGCAGGGGACATGCCCTGGGGAATCACATCTTGTCCCCTGTGAATTGTCTCCTCCTGTCCCCTCCCCCACCCCAAAATTCTGGCTGCCATGAGCTAGGGACGCTTCCCCCCTTGTTCCCTTCCACCTCAGCGTCCCACCTTATCTCAGGCCGGCAACAATGGATCAGCTGGCCCCAGACCAAACCTCCAAGCCAGGAGGCCAGAGTGCATCTCCCTCTCCGGGTTGTTCTGGTCAGGCCTGTTGTAACTGTGGCAACTGTGGACTGACCCAGGGAGTAGGTGTTATGATTGGATTGGACCCACAACAGTTTCCTAAATCCACAGATTCTGTCATTTTCAGAGCTCAAGCCATTTCCTTCTGGATGGCCTGTTTCCAGCCTGCCCTCACCTAGAATGTGGTCTACTAGTGATTATTGAGATTCTCCAGCCATCCTGGTCCTGCCCATTTTCACACCACAGCTAGCTCCTAGGCAGCCAGACCCATCGACCTCCTCCTGCCCACTGAGGAGAGAAGAGAGATTTTCTGAGGACACTGTTAGAAGTCCACTCTTATTTTTTTGTAAAGACCACACTCAGAGAGCAAGTTTCAGGCTGTCCTTCAAATGCTTCTTTGAGAAATCAGACTCACAATGATTTTTGTGATTCTCTCCCAGGATCCAATAACCACCGCTCTACTACCTACTTCTCTGAGATCAACATTTAGCTTCCAAAAAAAAGTGAAAAACTGCTATTTCTCTTTATGTGTCTGGCTTATTTCACTTAATATAATTTCTCCCATGAGATAGCTTTAAATAGAAACTGCACAACAAATTCTTTTATGCCAGATTTAAATTTTATTCTGAAGAGATAATTCGAAATGGTCACATATGTTTATGTAGGAAAATGTTCATTAAAATATTTATAGGACTGGAGATGATCTGAATGTTTAGCCAAAGGGGAGAGTTTAAGTTTATTTAAAAGAGATGTAAGTTTATTGATCATCTCAATAGATGCAGAAAAAGCATTTAACAAAATATAGCACCCCTACCTGTCAAAACAGTAGAAACACTAGGGACAGAAGGAACTTTGTAAAAGCATTGTAAAACCTATCTATGCTAAACCCAAGGCAGCATCATTCTAAGTGGAGAAAGGTTGAAAGCATTCACTCTAAAAACTGGAAGAAGACAGGGTGCCCCCTCTTTCACCACTACTATTCAACTTCATCCTTGAAATTGCCAGAGCCATTGGACAAAAGAAAGAAATTAAAGGTATACAAATAGGTCAAGAAGAATTCAAATCTCACTCTTTGCTGATAGGATCATGTCATCTTCTTAAATTTTTTATTACAGCATAATAGTTATACATAGAAGTTGGGTTGATTTGGAAAAGATCCTAAGTGCATGGAATCTGATTTACTCCATTCAGTCCCAACCCCCCATCTCCCTCCCCTTCCCGCCCCCATTCTTTTTTCTCTACTGATCTTTCTTTGGGTCA
>NW_027521518.1:0-75869 GCF_052094955.1 Ictidomys tridecemlineatus
CCAAATTGGCCTCACCATTTTGCAGTCCCACCAGCAGTGAACAAGTGTGCCCTTTTTCCTACATCCTCGCCAACACTTATTGTTGTTTGACTTCATAATGGCTGCCAATCTTACAGGAGTGAAATGGTATCTTAGGGTGGTTTTGAATTGCATTTCCCTGATTGCTAGAGATGTTGAGCATTTTCTCATGTGCTTGTGGATTGATTGTATGTCCTCCTCTGAGAAGTGTCTGTTCAGGTCCTTGGCCCATTTGTTGATTGGATTATTTGTTATCTTATTGTTTAATTTTTTGAGTTCTTTGTACATTCTGGATATGAGGGCTCTGTCTGAGGTGTGAGGGGTAAAAATTTGTTCCCAGGATGTAGGCTCTCTATTTACCTCTTTTACTGTTTCTCTTGCTGAGAAAAAACTTTTTAGTTTAAGTAGGTCCCATTTGTTTATTCTTGTCATTAACTTTTGGGCTACGGGCGTTCTATTAAGGAATTTGGAGCCCGACCCCACAATATGTAGATCATAGCCAACTTTTCTTTCTATCAGACGCAGTGTCTCTGTTTTTATATCTAGCTCCTTGATCCATTTTGAGTTAACTTTTGTGGCTGGCGAGAGAAAGGGATTCAATTTCATTTTGTTGCATATGGATTTCCAATTTTCCCAGCACCATTTGTTGAAGATGCTATCCTTCCTCCATTGCATGTTTTTAGCCCCTTTATCAAATATAAGATAGTTGTAACTTTGTGGATTAGTCTCTGTGTCCTCTATTCTGTACCATTGGTCCACCTGCCTGTTTTGGTACCAGTACCATGCTGTTTTTGTTACTAGTGCTTTGTAGTACAGTTTGAGCTCTGGTATCGCTATACCTCCAGATTCACACTTCCTGCTTAGAATTGCTTTTGCTATTCTGGGTCTTTTGTTTTTCCATATGAATTTCATGATTGCTTTATCTATTTCTACAAGAAATGTCTTTGGGATTCTGATTGGCATCGCATTAAACCTGTAGAGAACTTTGGGTAATATCGCCATTTTGATGATGTTAGTTCTGCCTATCCATGAACAGGGTACATTTTTCCATCTTCTGAGATCTTCTTCTATCTCTCTCTTTAAGGTTCTGTAGTTTTCATTGTATAAATCTTTCACCTCTTTTGTTAGGTTGATTCCCAAGTATCTTATTTTCTTTGAGGTTACTGTGAATGGAGTGGTTTTCCTTATTTCCATTTCAGAGGTTTTGTTGCTGATATACAGGAATGCCTTTGATTTGTGCGTGTTGATTTTATATCCTGCCACTTTGCTGAATTCATTTATTAACTCTAGCAGCTTCTTTGTAGATCCTTTTGGGTCTGTTAAGTAAATTATCATGTCATCTGCAAATAGCGATAATTTAATTTCTTCTTTTCCTATTTTTATGCCTTTAATTTCTTTTGTCTGTCTAATTGCTCTGGCTAGTACTTCGAGAACTAAATTGAATAGAAGTGGTGATAGAGGACATCCCTGTCTTGTTCCAGATTTTAGAGGGAATGCCTTCAGTTTTTCTCCATTTAGGATGATGCTAGCCTGAGGTTTAGCATATATACCTTTTACAATGTTGAGGTAAGTTTCTGATATCCCTAGTTTTTCTAAAGTTTTGAACATAAAGGGATGTTGTATTTCGTCAAATGCTTTTTCTGCATCTATCGAGATGATCATATGGTTCTTGTCTTTAAGCCTATTGATGTGGTGAATAGCATGTATTGATTTCCGTATATTGAACCAGCCTTGCATCCCAGGGATGAATCCTACTTGATCATGGTGCACAAGTTTTCTGATATGTTTTTGTATTCGATTCGCCAGAATTTTATTGAGAATTTTTGCATCCAAGTTCATTAGAGATATTGGTCTGTAGTTTTCTTTCTTTGAAGTGTCTTTGTCTGGTTTTGGGATCAGGGTGATGTTGGCCTCATAGAATGAATTTGGAAGAGCTCCTTCTTTTTCTATTTCTTGAAATAGTTTGAAAAGTATTGGTATTAGTTCTTCTTTGAAGGTTTTGTAGAACTCCGCTGTATACCCATCAGGTCCAGGGCTTTTCTTGGTTGGTAGACTTTGGATGGCTTCTTCTATTTCTTCCTTTTTTATTGGTCTGTTTAAATTGTGTGTGTCTTCCTGTCTCAATCTGGGCAAATCATATGCCTTAAGAACTTTATCGATATCCTCGCTATCTTCTATTTTATTAGAATATAGAGTTTCAAAATACTTTCTAATTATCTTCTGTATTTCTGTAGTGTCTGTTGTGATATTGCCTTTTTCATCCCGTATATTAGTAATTTGAGTTCTCTCTCTTCTTCTTTTTGTTAGCATAGCTAAGGGATTGTCTATCTTATTTATTTTTTCAAAGAACCAACTTTTAGTTTTATCAATTTTTTCAATGGTTTTTTTTGTTTCAATTTCGTTTATTTCTGCTCTAATTTTAATTATTTCTTGTCTTCTACTACAATTGCTGTTATTTTGTTCTTCCTTTTCTAGGTTTTTGAGGTGTAGTGTGAGTTCATTTATTTGTTGGTTTTTTCTTTTTTTGATGAAAGAACTCCAGGATATGAATTTCCCTCTTAAAACTGCTTTCATTGTGTCCCATAGATTCCGGTATGTTGTGTCTGTATTATCATTTGACTCTAAGAATTTTTTTATCTCTTCCTTTATGTCTTCTGTAACCCATTGATCATTCAATAACATATTGTTCATTTTCCATGTGGTGTAGGATTTTTCCTTCCTTTTTTTATCATTGATTTCCAATTTCATTCCATTATGGTCAGATATGGTGCATGGTATTATCTCCACACTTTTATATTTACTAAGATTTGCCTTATGGCATAATATATGGTCTATTTTTGAGTAGGATCCATGTGCTGCTGAGAAGAACGTGTATCCACTTGATGATGGTTGGTATATTCTATATATGTCAGTTAGGTCTAGGTTATTGATTGTGCTGTTGAGTTCTATAGTTTCTTTATTCAGCTTTTGTCTAGAGGATCTGTCTAATGGCGAGAGCGGTGTGTTGAAGTCACCCGTAATTATTGTGTTATGGTCTATTTGACTCTTGAACTTGAGGAGCATTTGTTTTATGTAGATTGCAGCTCCATTGTTTGGTGCATACAAATTGATAATTGTTATGTCTTGTTGGTGGATGGTCCCTTTTAACAGTATATAGTGTCCTTCTTTATCCTTCTTAATTAACTTAGGTTTGAAGTTGATTTTATTTGATATGAGTATGGCCACTCCTGCTTGCTTCCGAGGGCCATGTGAGTGGTATGATTTTTGCCAACCTTTTACCTTCAGCTTGTGTATGTCTTTTCCTATCATATGAGTCTCCTGAAGGCAGCATATTGTTGGATTTGTTTTTTTGATCCAGGTTGCTAGCCTATGTCTCTTGATTGGTGAGTTTAGGCCATTAACATTTAAAGTTACAATTGAGATATGATTTGTACTTCCAGTCATGCTTCTTTATTTATTTATTTTAGTTTGGCTAGTTTTACTTTTTTGGTTATTTTCCTCCTCCTTTACTGAGATACCTCTTGTTGTTAGTTTTGGGCACTATTTTTCAATTCCTCTTCTTGTAGTATATTGCTCAGAATGCTTTGCAGTGCTGGTTTTCTTGCTTCAAATTCTTTTAGCTTTTGTTTATCGTGAAAGATTTTAATTTCGTTGTCAAATCTGAAGCTCAATTTTGCTGGATACAGTATTCTTGGTTGAAATCCATTATTTTTCAGCGTTTGAATTACATTGTTCCAGGATCTTCTCGCTTTCAAAGTCTGTGCTGAGAAATCAGTCGTTAACCTAATTGGTTTACCCCTGAATGTAATCTGTCTCTTTTCTCTGGTAGCTTTTAATATTCTCTCCTTGTCCTGTATGTTGGCTATCTTCATAATTATGTGTCTTGGAGTTGGTCTATTATAGTTTTGAATGTTTGGGGTCCTGTAGGCTTCCAGGATTTGGCAATCCATTCCATCTTTCAACTCTGGGAAGTTTTCTACAATTATTTCATTTAATATGCTGTCCATTTCTTTGGTTTGAATCTCTGTGCCTTCTTCTATCCCGATGACTCTCAAATTTGGTTTTTTAATGACATCCCATATCTCTTGAATAGATTGCTCATGGGATTTAAGCATCTTTTTTGTGTTGACTATACTCTTTTCACGTTGATAAACCTTGTCTTCATTATCTGATGTTCTGACTTCTACTTGATCAAGTCTATTTGTAATATTCTCGTTTGAGTTTTTAATTTGGTTTATAGTCTCCTGCAATTCTAGGATTATAGTTTGATTCTTTTTTAAGATCTCTATCTCCTGGTAGAGCTCGTTCTTTGCCATTTGAATTTGTTTGTTTAATTCATTTTCAAAATATATTTTTATTGCTTGGACTTGCTGTCTCATGTCTTCTCTAATATTCCTTTCCATTTGAGTTAGGTATGCCTTGAGTTCTTTCCCTATCCCTGCTTCTGATGTTTCTATGTCCTCTTGTAGAATTAAGTTGTCTTGCATTGTTTGTACTCCTTTTTTCCCTTGTTTTCTCAAGTTGTCCCCGTTGCTTTCCAGCTCTATTTGATTGTCGTGTTTCTACTCTCTTCTATAGATTTGTTTTGGTTCTGTATTACTCTGATGCCTCTCCTTAGTGTTGTTAAACTATGCCTGCTGAAGTGGATTCCACTGTGAAGGAAGATCCGACGTCCGAGCTCCAGTGACGACACTACTTTTCTATGACCGGCCCCAGTTCCTTGCCTGGGTATCCTGATGAGGTGGTGTGACTGGAATGTCTCTGTTTGATTTCAGCTCCCAGTCGCGGCAGGCAGGCGGTCTTTAGCCGCCCAGTATCACAGGCCGAGGGCGGGTGATCAGTCACCTGCGGCCGGGTGTTCTCCTACCGCCCAGCTATGCGGGCAGTGAGTGAACTGTCGCCGGCGGGCCTGCAATTTCCAGCTGCCCAGTCTCGAGGGCCTTGCCTCTAGCCTCCTGGTTTCTCCTGCTAGCCTTCTGTAGCCGCAGGGCAGGCCGCACGAATCAGTGGGCCTGGATCTCCGGGGTCCCACAGTTGGCGATTGGGATCCCAGGCACTCTGTCCTTTGGATTTTTCCTGCTTGCCCCTCCCCCAGCTCTAGCTAGACAGGTTTCCTTTTGGCTGCAGATTGGTAGGGGGGGTTGCAGGTCAGGTGCCAATAGTTCCCCCCTAGTCTTTATGCAGGCTCACTCTGATTCTCCCTCCCCCGGCAAGCCTAGGAGAGAATTTATGCGAGTTCCTGATGTATGGGGGATGGGCTGAGTGCCACACACCTGTTTTGTTGTTGAGATCTGTCGGAGAATGGCGGTGGATATATCAGCTGTTCAAGATGCTGACTTCTGATTCCCTTGGTGGAGTGTCCGCTGTGGGGGATGGGACTGTACCGCTTCCTTCCCCGTCTAAACTCTCGTACTCAGCCCGGGGGTCAGTGCGGGCTTGGCTGGTGGGATTCCACCTGATCGCAGCCGAGCCTCTCCCTCCTTGCTAATTAATGGCTTCCCTGGGGCGCCACCTGCAACAGTCCTTCTTCACCCCAGTCTTCAAACTCTGCTCTCTAGAACAGTCCTTCTATACACCAGTCTCCATAATCTACTCTCTGCAACGATCCTTCTGCACCCAAGTCTCCAAAGTCTGCTCTCTGCAACAATCGTTCTGCACCCAAATCTATCTTCTTAACATTAATTAACTATTCCTGTACAAAGCTGAAATTATCATGGCCAGAGCAAAATAGAGCAAAGAAGTTGATGAAGTGGTGTTGGACTGGCTATCTTAAGTATACAGGGAAGATCAGTGGAGTAGAAGGAGAATGAAAGGGCGGAGAGGTTTGGGAAGGGGAGAGAGATGGGGGGTAGGGACTGAATGGAGTAAATCAGATTCCACGCACCTAGGATCTTTTCCAAATCAACCAAACTTCTATGTATAACTATTATGCTCTAATAAAAAATTTAAGAAGATGACATGATCCTATCAGCAAAGAGTGAGATTTGAATTCTTCTTGACCTATTTGTATACCTTTAATTTCTTTCTTTTGTCCAATGGCTCTGGCTATTTAAAGGATGAAGTTGAATAGAAGTGGTAAAAGAGGGGGCACCCTGTCTTCTTCCAGTTTTTAGAGTGAATGCTTTCAACCTTTCTCCAGGTAGAATAATGCTGCCTTGGGTTTAGCATAGATAGCTTTTACAATGCTTTTACAAAGTTCCTTCTGTCCCCAGTGTTTCTACTGTTTTGACAGGTAGGGGTGCTATATTTTGTTAAATGCTTTTTCTGCATATATTGAGATGATCAGTAAACTTACATCTCTCTTAAATAAACTTAATCTTTCCCCTTTGGCTAAATATTCAGACCCTCTCCAGTCCTATAAATATTTTAATGAACATTTTCCCACATAAACATATGTGACCATTTCGAATTATCTCTTCAGAATAAAATTTAAATCTGACATAAAAAAAATTTGTTGTGCAGTTTCTATTTAAAACTAGCTCATCGGAGACATTATATTAAGTGAAATAAGCCGGACACATAAAGAGAAATAACAGTTTTTCACTTCTTTTTGGAAGCTAAAAGTTGATCTCAGAGAAGTAGGGAGTAGAGCGGTGGTTATTGGAGCCTGAGAGATAATCACAAAAATCATTGTGAGTCTAATTTCTCAAAGACGCATGTGAAGGACTGCCTGAAACATGCCCTCTGAGTGTGGTCTTTAAAAAAAATAAGAGTGGACTTCTAACAGGGTCCTCAGAAAATCTCTCTTCTCTCCTCATTGGGCAGCAGGAGGTCCATGTGTCTTGCTGCCTAGGAGCTACCTGTGGTTTGCAAATGGGCAGGACCAGGACGGCTGGAGAATCTCAATAATCTCTAGTAGACTGCATTCTAGGTGAGGGCAGGCTGGAAACAAGCCATCCAGAAGGAAATGGCTTGAGTTCTGAAAATGACAGAATCTGTGGATTTAGGAAACGGTTGTGGGTCCAATCCACTCATAACACCTACTCCCAGGGTCAGTCCACGGTTGCCACAGTTCCCACAGGCCTGACCAGAACAACCCGGAGGGGGAGATGCACTTTGGCCTCCTGGCTTGGAGGTTTTGTCTGGGGCGGCCTGAGATGAGGTGGGACGCCGAGGTGGAAGAGAACAAGGGGGGAAGCGTCCCTAGCTCATGGCAGCCAGAAGGTTGGGGCAGGGAGGGGACTGGAGGAGACAGTTTACAGGGGATAAGATGTGATTCCCCAGGACATGTCCCCAGCCACACTGCACCTGCCCACACTCCTCTCAGTACAGTGGGCTTTTCAGATAATTAACCCACAAAATGGATGGATCCACAGATTAAGTCACAAGTCTCACAATCTAATCATTTCACATCTGAACACTGCTACTGTGGCTGACCATGAGCTTTTGGTGGGGGGATACCTTATTTCTAAGCCATAATAGTCTCTACAGTCCATGTGCTTTGGTTAGAATACCTTCATGTCGTCTGGGAGAGTAATCGGGTGCCAAAACAAGATTAAAAGGAAATATCGGGTAACTGAAGATGTCACATTTGGAGCTTGGGGAAAAGCTCTGAAGAGAAGCCCTGAGTAAAGCACTTTAAAGTCCTGGTGACAAGGACACAGAGGGCACATGGTCTGTGGGGTAGCTGAGTGGCAGTGGGATCACTCATTAAAACATAAAAAAAATTAGAAGGAGCGTGTATGGGGAGAGAAAAGGAGGGAAGGAGGTTGGGCCTGGAGTCTGGGTAACTGCAGGTTCTCCTCACGAAGATTCCAGGAGGCAGCGGGAGAGATTCCCAGGAGATAGGTATGGGAGTCATGGCTTAGAGTGACTGTGGAAGTCACAGGTGCTCATAAAGCCAAAAGAAAGCAGGGTGAGGAGAGAGGGCCTGATGAACTGTGCTGAAAAAAAGGTGTTCAGCAGTAGGCTCACCAGCTATCAGCAATCATTCTGCACCACAATGTCAAAGCTCTGCTCTTTGTACCAGGCCTTCTGCACCCCAGTCTAAAACCTCTGTTCTCTATAACAGTCCTTCTGCACCCCAGTCTACAACTTCTGCTCCCTGCAACAATCCTTGTCCACCCCAGTCTCCAAGTTTTGCTCTCTGAAACACTCTTTATGCAGCCCAGTCTCGAACATCTGCTCTCTGCAACAGTCCTTCTGCACCTCAGTCTGAAAACTCTGCTCTCTGCAACAATCATTCTGCACCCCAGTCTCCAACCTCTGCTCTCTGTAACAGTCCTTCTACACCTCAGTCTGCAAACTCTGCTCTCAATAATATCATTCTGCACACCAGTCTCCAAACTGTGATATCTGTAACAGGCCTTCTGCACGCCAGTCTCCAACCTCTGCTCCCTGCAAGAAAATTTCTGCACCCCAGTCACTAAGTTCTGCTCTCTGAAAGAGTCTTTCTGCACCCCACTCTCGAAAATCTACTCTCTGCAACAGTCCTTCTGCACCTAAGTCTGAAAACTCTGCTCTCTGTAACAATCATTCTGCAACCAAGTCTTCAAACTCTTCTCTCTGTAACAGTATTTCTGCACCTTAGTCTCCAAACTCTGCTCTCTGTAATAGACCTTCTGCACCCCAGTCTCCAACATCTGCTCTCTGCAATGATCCTTATTTTTCCCAGGCTCCAAACTCTGCTCTCTGCAATGGGCCTTCTGCACCCCAGTCTCCAACCTCTTCTCTCTGCAACGATCTTTCTGCACCTCAGTTTCCAACCTCTACTATATGTAACAGTTATTCTGCACCCTAGTCTCCAAACTCTGCTCTCTGTAAGATTCTTCTGTACCTCAGTCTCCAACCTCTGCTCTCTGTAACAGTGCATATGCACCCCAGTATCCAACCTCTGCTCTCTGTAACAATCTTAGGCACCTAAATCTTCAACTTCAGCTCTCTGCATCGGTAATTCTGAACCCCAGTCTCCAAACTCTGTTCTCTGCAACAGTCCTTCTGCACCACAGTCTCCAAAGTCTGCTTTCTGTATCAGTTCTTCTGTACCTCAGTCTCCAAACTCTGCTCTCTGCAACAGTCCTTCTGCACCTCAGTCTACAACCTCTGCTCTCTGTATCAGTCCTTCTTCAACCTAGTGTCCAACTTCTACTCTCTGCAACATTTCTTCTGCACCCTAGTCTCCAAACTGTGCTTTCTGTAACTGTCCTTCTGCACCCCAGTCTCCAACATCTGCTCTCTGTAAGTATCATTCTCCACCATAGTCTCCAACCTCTGCTCTCCTCATCGATCATTGCGCACCTCAGTCTCCAACCTCTGCTCTCTGCAACAATTCTTCTGCACCCCAGTCTTCAAGAACTGGTCTCTGTAACAGTCCTTATGCCGCTGAGTCTCCCACCTATGCTCTCTGTAAGATACTTCTGCACACCAGTCTAAAACATCTGCTCTCTGCAATGATAATTAGAACTCCAGTCTTTAACCTTTGCTCCCTGTAACAGTCCTTCTGTACAGCAGTCTCCAAAATCTGCTCTCTGTAATGGTCCTTCTACACCCCAGTCTCCAAACCTCTACTTTCTGTATTAGTCTTTCTGCACCTCAGTCTCCAAACTCTGCACACTGCAACAGTCCTCTGCACCCCAGTCTCCACCCTCTGCTCTCGGTAACAGTTCTTCTGCACCCCAATCTCCAACCTCTGCTCTCTGTAACACTCCTTCTGCATTCCAGTCTCCACCATCTGATCTCTGTAACAATCCGTCTGGACATCAGTCTCCAACCTCTTCTCTCTACAACTTTCCTTCTGTTCCTCAGTCTCCAAACTCTACTGTCTGTAAAAGTCCTTCTGCACCTCAGTCTCCAAACTCTGCTCTCTGTACGATCCTTCAGCAACCAATTCTCAAAACTCTGCTCTCTGTAACAGTCCTTCTGCACCCCAATCTCCAAACTCAGCTCTCTGTAACAGGCCTTCTGCACCCCACGCATATAACTCTGCTTCCTTTAATAGGCCTTCTGAACCCAAGTCTCCAACCTCTGCTCTCTGAAACGATCCTTCTGCACCCCAAGATCCAACATCTGCTCTCTGCAAAAGTCATTCTGCACCTCAGTCTTAAAACGCTGCTCTCTGCAACAATCCTTCAGCACCTCAGTCTTAAATCTCTGCTCTTGTAACACTTCTTCTGCACCTCTGTCTCCAAAATGCTCTCTGTAAGATCCTTCTGCAACCCAGTCTCGAAACTGTGCTGTCTGTAAAAGTTTTTCTGCACCCAAGTCTCCAACCTCTGCTCTCTGCAACAGTCCTTCTGCACCCCAGTCTCTAACCTCTACTCTCTGTAAGATACTTCTGCACCACAGTCTCCAACCTCTTCTCTCTGTATCAGTCATTATGCACCCAGGTCTCCAAACTCTGCTCTCTGCAATATTTCTTCTGGACCCCAATTTTCAACCTGTGCTCTCTGTAACAGTCCTTATGCACCCCAGATTCCAACATCTGCTCTATGCATCGATCCTTCTTCTACCCAGTCTCTAAACACTGCTCTCTGTAAAAGTCCTTTTGTATCACAGTCTCCAACCTCTTCTCTTTGTAATGTTCCATCTGCTCCCCAATTGCCAACCTCTTCTTTCTTTAACAGTCCTTCTACACCCCAGTCATCAAACTTTTCTCTCTACCATGATTCTTCGGCACCTCAGTCTCCTACCTCTGCTCTCTGTAAAAGTCCTTGTGCACCTCAGTCTCCATTCTTTGCTCTCTATAATGGTCCTTGTGCACCCCAGTATCCAATCTCTACTCTCTGTAACAATCCGTCTGCCCATCAGTTTCCAACCTCTGCTCTCTGTA
The DNA here is from genome assembly GCF_052094955.1 of Ictidomys tridecemlineatus. Classification (NCBI taxonomy): domain Eukaryota; kingdom Metazoa; phylum Chordata; class Mammalia; order Rodentia; family Sciuridae; genus Ictidomys; species Ictidomys tridecemlineatus. The sequence goes on from NW_027521518.1 coordinate 10,787, forward strand.
ACAGTCCTTCTACACTTCAGTCTCAAAACTCTCCTCTCTGTACTAATCCTTCTGCACCTCAGTCTCCAAACTCTGCTCTCTTTAACAGTCCTTCTGCACCTCAGTCTCTAAACTCTGCTCTTTGCAACAGTCCTTCTGCACCTCAGTCTCCAATCTTTGCTCTCTGTAATGGTCCTTCTGTACTCCAATATCCAACCTCTTCTCTCTGTATTAATCTTTCTGCACCTCAGTCTCCAACGTCTGCTCTCTGTAACAGTCCTTCTGCACCCTAGTCTCCAACATCTGCTCTCTACAACGGTCCTTCTGCACCAAAGTATCCAAACTCTGCTCTCTCTAACAGTCCTTCTGTTCCGCAGTCTCCAACCTCTTCTCTCTGTAACAGTCTTTCTGCACCCCAATTGCCAAACTCTGCTTTTTGTAACAGTCCCTCTGAACCTCAGATTCTAACCTCTGCTCTCTGTAACAGTCCTTCTAAGCCTCAGTCTGAAACCTCTGCTGTCTGCAACAATCTTCTGATCCCCAGTCTCCAAACTGTGCTATCTGTAACAATCCTTCTGCACCCCAGTCTCAAACCTCTGCTCCCTGCAACAGGTCTTCTGCACCCCAGTCTTTAAACTCTGCTCTCCGTAACAGGCCTTCTGCACCTCAGTCTCAAACCTCTGCTCTCTGCAATAGTCCTTCTAAACTTCAGTCTTCAATTTCTGCTCTCTGCAATGATCCTTCTGCATTCCAGTCTCCAAGAACTTCTCTCTGCAGCAGTCCTTCTGCACCCCAGTCTCCAAATTCTGCTCTCTACAACATTTCTTCTGCACTCAAGTCTCCAACCTGTGCTCTCTGTAACTGTCCTGCTGCACCCCAGTCTCCAAATTCTGCTCTCTGTAGCAATCGTTCTGCACCTCATTCTCCAACCTCTGCTCTCTGCAACGAACCTTCTGCACCCCAGGCTCTATTCTTTGCTCTCTGTAAGAATCTTTTTGCACCCCAGTCTGCAACCTCTACTCTCTGTAAAAGTCTTTCTGAACCAAAGTTTCCAAGTTCTGCAATCTGTAACAGTCCTTCTGCACCCCAGTCTCAAACCTCTGCACTCAGAAATGATCTTTCTGCACCTCAGTCTCCAACCTCTGCTCTCATTAATAGTCCTTCTGCACCCAGTCTCCAACATCTGCTCTCTGCAACGATCCTTCTTCTCCCCAGGCTCCGAACTCTGCTCTCTGCAATGGTCCTTCTACATCCCATTTTCCAAAATCTGCTCTCTGTAACAGTCCTTCTGCACCTCAGTCTCCAAACTCTGCTCTCTGAAACAGTCCTTCAGCATCCCTGTCTCCAACTTCTGCTCTCAGTAACAGTTCTTCTGCACGCCAATCTCCAAACTCTGCTCACTGTAACACTCCTATTGCACCCCAGTCTCCACCCTCAACTCTCTGTTAAAGTCCTTCTGCATCTCAGTCTCCAACCTCTGCTCTCTGTAAGATCCTACTGCAACCCATTCTCCAAATGCTGCTCTCTGTAATAGTCTTCTGCAACTCAGTCTCCAAACTCTGCTCTCTGTAACAGTCCTTCTGCACCCCAGTCTTAAAACTCTGCTCTCTGTAACAGGCCTTCTGCACTCCAGTCTCCAACTTGTGCTCTCTGCAACGATCCTTCTGCACTTCAGTTTCCAAACTCTGCTCTCTTTAACAGTCCTTCTGCACCCCAGGATCGAACATCTGCTCTCTGAAACAGTCATTCTGCACTCGAGTTTTCAAACTCTGCTCTCTGTAACAGTCCTTGTGAACTTCAGTCTAGAAAATGCTCTCTGTAAGATTCTTCTGAAACCCAGTCTCGAAATTGTGCTATCTTTAACAGTCCTTCTGCACCCCAGTCTCAAACTTCTGATCTCTGTAACAGTCGTTCTGCAGCCCAGTCTCCAATCTCTGCTCTCTGTAACAGGCCTTCTGCACCCCAGTCTCCAACCTCTTCTCTCTTCAACGATCCTTTTTCACCTCAGTCTCCAACCTCTGCTCTCTGCAACAGTCATTCTGCACCCCAGTCTTCAACTTCTGCTCTCTGTAACAATCCTTCTGCACCTCAGTCTCCAACCTCTGTTCTCTGCAATGGTTCTTCTGCACCCCAGTCTCCACACTCTGTTCTCTGCAACAGCCCATGAGTAAAGCACTTTAAAGTCCTGGTGACAAGGACACAGAGGGCACCTGGTCTGTGGGGTAGCTGAGTGGCAGTGGGATCACTCATTAAAACATAAAAAAATGAAAAGGAGCGTGTCTGGGGAGAGAAAAGGCGGGAAGGAGGTTGGGCCTGGAGTCTGACTACCTGCAGGGTCTCCCCAAGGAGATTTCAGGAGGCAGCGGGACAGGTTCCCAGGAGATAGGCCTGGGAGTCATGGCTTATAGTTACTGTTAAAGTCACAGGTGCTCACAAAGCCAAAAGAAAGCAGGGTGAGGAAAGAGGGCCTGATGGACTGAGCTGAAAAAAAGGTGTCCAGAAGGAGGCTCACCAGCTATCAGCAATCATTCTGCACCACAGAGTCAAAGCTCTGCTCTCTGTACCAGGCCTTCTGCACCCTAGTCTAAAACCTCTGCTCTCTATAACAGTCCTTCTGCACCCCAGTCTACAACCACTGCTCCCTGCAACAATCCTTGTCCACCCCAGTCTCTCAGTTTTTCTCTCTGAAACAATCTTTATGCAACTTCTGCACACCAGTTTCCGTGTTCTGCTCTCTGAAAGAGTCCTTCTGCACCCCACTCTCAAACATCTACTCTCTGCAACAGTCCTTCTGCACCTATGTCTGAAAACTCTGCTCTCTGCAACAATCATTCTGCAACCAAGTCTCAAACCTCTTCTCTCTGTAACAGTCCTTCTGCACCTCAGTCTCCAAGCTCTGCGCTCTGTAATATTTTTCTGCACACAAGTCTCCAAACTGTGATATCTGTAACAGGCCTTCTGCACCCCAGTCTCCAACCTCTGCTCCCTGCAAAAATCCTTCTGCACCCCAGTCTCAAAGTTCTGCTCTCTGAAAGAGTCCTTCTGCACCCCACTCTCGAACATTTGCTCTATGCAACAGGCCTTCTGCACATAAGTCTGAAAACTCTGCTCTCTGCAACAATCATTCTGCAACCAAGTCTCCAAACTCTGCTCTTTGTAACAGTATTTCTGCACCTCAGGCTCCAACCTCTACTCTCTGCAATGGGCCTTCTGCACCCCAGTCTCCAACCTCTTCTCTATGCAACGATCTTTCTACACCTCAGTTTCCAACCTCTACTATATGTAACAGTTATTCTGCACCCTAGTCTCCAACCTCTGCTCTCTGTAAGATTCTTCTGCACCTCAGTCTCCAACCTCTGTTCTCTGTAACAGTCCATATGCACCACAGTATCCAACCTCTGCTCTCTGTAACAATCTTAGGCACCTAAATCTCAAACTTCAGCTCTCTGCATCGGTAATTCTGCACCCCAGTCCCCAAACTCTGTTCTCTGCAACAGTCCTTCTGCACCAAAGTCTTCAAAGTATACTTTCTGTATCAGTTCGTCTGTACCCCAGTCTCCAACCTCTACTCTCTGCAACATTTCTTCTGCACCCCAGTCTCCAACCTGTGCTCTCTGTATCTGTCTTTCTGCACCCCAGTCTCCAACATCTGCTCTCTGTAAGTATCGTTCTCCACCATAGTCTCCAACCTCTGCTCTCCTAATCGATCATTCCACACCTCAGTCTCCAACCTCTGCTCTCTGCAATGATTCTTCTTCACCCCAGTCTTCAAGCACTGGTTTCTGTAACAGTCCTTATGCAGCTCAGTCTCCCATCTATGCTCTCTCTAAGATACTTCTGCACACCAGTCTAAAATATCTGCTCTCTGCAATGATCCTTAGAAACCCAGTCTCCAACCTCTGCTCCCTGTAACAGTCTTTCTGTACAGCAGTCTCCAAACTCTGCTCTCTGTAACGGTCCTTCTACACCCCAGTCTCCAACCTCTACTTTCTGTATTAGAATTTCTGCACTTAAGTCTCCAAACTCTGCTCTCTGCAACATTCCTCTGCACCCAAGTCTCCACCCTCTGCTCTCGGTAACAGTTCTTCTGCACCCCAATCTCCAACCTCTGCTCTCTGTAACACTCCTTCTGAACTCCAGTATCCACCCTCTGATCTCTGTAACAATCCGTCTGGACATCAGTGTCCAACTTCTGCTCTCTACAACTTTCCTTCTGCTCCTCAGTCTCCAAACTCTACTCTCTGTAAAAGTCTTTCTGCAACCCAGTCTCCAACCTCTGCTCCCTGCAAGAATTCTTCTACACCCCATTCTCCAAATTCTGCTCTCTGAAAGAGTCCTTCTGCACCCCACTCTCGAACAACTGCTCTCTGCAACAGTCCTTCTGAACCTAAGTCTGAAAACTCAGCTCTCAGCAACGATTCTTCTGCACCTCAGTATCCAAGCACTGCTCTCTGTAACAGGCCTTCTGCACCCTAGTCTCCAACTTCTACTCTCCGCAACAGTTCTTCTGCACCCCAGTCTTTAACCTATGCTGTCTGTAAGATCTTTCTGAACACCTGTCTCCAACCTATGCTCTCTGTAACAGTCCTTCTGTACCGCAGTCTCCAAACTCTGGTCTTTTTAAGGGTCATTCTGTACTTCAGTCTGCAACCTCTGCTCTCTGAAAAACTCATTCTGCACCACAGTCTCCAAACTTTGCTTTCTGCAACGGTTTTTCTGCACATCAGTCTCCAACATGTTCTCTCTGTAAATGTCCTACTGCACACCCGTCTTGAATTTCTACTCTCTGTAAAAGTCCTTCTGCATTACAGTCTCCAAAATCTGCTCTCTTTAACGATCCTTCTACACGCCAGTCTCCAAACTCTGCTCTCTGCAACGATCCTTCTGCACCCCAGTCTCCAACGTCTGCTCTCTGTAAAAGTTCTTCTGCACCCCAGTTCCCAAACTCTGGTCTCTCTAACCGTCCTTCTGCACTTCAGTCTCCAAACTCTGCTTTATGCAACAGTCTTTCTGCACCCAAGTTTCCAACATCTGCTCTCTGAAACAGTCCTTCTCTACCCCAGTCTCCAAACTCTGCTCTCTGCAACAGTCCTTCTGCACCCCTATCTCAAACCTCTACTCTCTGCAACTGTCCATCTGTACACCAGTCTCAAACCTCTGCTCTGTGCAATAGTCCTTCTGCACTTTAGTGTCAAACCTCTACTCTCTTCAACAGTCCTTCTGCACCCCAGCCTCCAAACTCTGCTTTCTGTATCAGTCCTTCTGCACTCAAGTCTCTAACCTCTGCTCTCTGTAACAATCCTTCTACACCCAAGTCTCCAACCTCTGCACTCATCAACAGTCCTTCTGCACCTCAGTATTGAACCTATGCTCTAAGCAAAGGTCTCTCTGCACCACAGTCTTCAACATCTACTCTTTGTAACAGTCCTTCTGCACCTCAGTCTCCAACCTCTGTTCTCTGTAATATACTTCTGTAAACCAGTCTCCAAACTATGCTTTCGGTAACAGTAATTCTGAACCCAGTCTCCAAACTCTGTTCTCTGTAACAGTCCTTCTGAACCCAAGTCTCCAACCTCTGCTCTCTGAAACGATTTTTTTTTTTTGCACCCAAGTCTCCAAACTCTGTTCTCTGCAACAGTCCTTTTAAACATCATTCTGAAAACTCTGCTCTCTTCAACGATCTTTCTGGACCCCAGTCTCCTACCTCTGCTCTCTGTAACAGTTCTTTGGCACCTCAGTCAACAACCTCTGCTCTCTGTAAGATCCTTCTGCCACCCAGTCTCCAAACTCTGCTCTATGTTACAGGCCTTCTGCAACCCAGTCTCCAAGCTCTTCTCTCTGTAACAGGCCTCCTGCACCTCAGTCTCCAACCGCTTCTCTCTGCAAAGATCCTTCTGCACCACAGTCTCCAACCTCTGCTCTCTGCAACAGTCCTATTGCACCTCAGTCTCCAACCTCTGCTCTTTTTAATATCCTTCTGCACACCTGTCTCCAACCTCTGCTCTCTTTAACAGTCCTTCTATTCCGCAGTCTCCCAACTCTATTCTCTGTAACGGTCCTTCTGCACCCAAGTCTCCAAACTCTGCTTCCTGTATCCGTCATTCTGCACCCCATGCTTCTACCTCTGCTCTCTTTAACAGTCCTTCTGCACCCCAATCTCCAACCTCTGCTCTCTACAACAGTCCTTCTGCACGACAGTCTCCAAACATTGCACTCTGCACATTCCTTCTGCACACCAGTCTCCAAACTCTGCTCTCTGCAACAGTCCTTCTGTACCTCAGTCTCCATACTTTGCTCTCTGTAAAATCCTTCTGCACCCCAGTCTCTAACGTCTGTTCTCTGCAACAATCCTTCGGAACCCCAGTCTCCAATGTCTACTCTCTGCAATGGTACCTCTGCACCCCAGTCTCCAACCTTGTTCTCTACATCAGTTCTTCTGTACCGCAGTCTTCAACCTCTGTTCTCTGTAAGGTTCCTTCTTGCACCCCAGTCTCCTACCTCAGCTCTCTGTAACAGTTCTTTGGCACCTCAGTCAACAACCTCTGCTCTCTGTAAGATCCTTCTGCCACCCAGTCTCAAACTCTGCTCTATGTTACAAGGCCTTCTGCAACCCAGTCTCCAAGCTCTTCTCTCTGTAACAGGCCTCCTGCACCTCAGTCTCCAACCGCTTCTCTCTGCAAAGATCCTTCTGCACCACAGTCTCCAACCTCTGCTCTCTGCAACAGTCCTATTGCACCTCAGTCTACAACCTCTGCTCCCTGCAACTGTCCTCCTGCACCGCAGTATCAAACCTCTGTTCTCTCTAATGGTTTCTCTGCACCTCAGTCTCTAAAATCTGCTCTCTGGAAGAGTCCTTCTGCACACAGTCTCCAAACTCTACTCTCTGCAACATTTCTTCTTCACCCCAGTTTCAAAATTGTGCTCATTGTAACTTTCCTTCTGCACCCCACTTTCCAACCTCTGCTCTTTGTAACTGTCCTTCTGCACACCACTTTCCAACCTCTGCTCTTTGTAACTGTCCTTTTGCACCCCAGACTCTAACCTCTGCTTTCTGTATCAGGCCTTCTGCACTCAAGTCTCCAAACTCTGCTCTCTGTAAAAGTCCTTAAGAACCTCAGTCTTCAAATTCTGCTCTCTGCTACAGTCTTTCTGCACCCCAATCTACAACCTCTGCTCTCTGTAACAGTCCTTCTACACCCAAGTCTCCAACCTCTGCTCTTCAACAGTCCTTCTGTACCTCTGTCTCAAAACTCTGCTCTCTGCATTGGTCTTTCTGCACCTCAGTCTTTAACTTCTACTCTCTCAAACAGTCTTTCTGCACCTCAGACTCCAACCTCTGCTATCTGTAAGATTCTTCTGCAACCAAATCCCCAAACTCTACTCTCTGTACAGTCCTACTGCACCCTTCTCCAAATTCTGCAATTTGTAACAGGCGTTCTGCACCCCAGTCTACAATCTCTGCTCTCTGGTACGATCATTCTGCACCCAACTCTCCAAACACTTCTCTCTGCAACAGTCTTTCTGCACCCCAGTCTCGAACATGAGCTGTCTGCAATAGTCCTTCTGCACCTCAGTCTGAATACTCTGCTCTCTGCAACGATCCTTCTGCACCCCAGTCTCCAAACTCTGTTCTATGTAACACTCCTTATGCACGTCAGTCTCAAACCTCTGCTCTCTGTAAGATCTTTCTACTACCCAGTCTCCAAACTCTGCTCACTGTAACATTCTTTGTGCACTCCAGTCTCCAACACTTTCTCTCTTTAACAGGCCTTCTACACCCAAATCTCTAATCTCTGCAATGTGCAACGGTCCTTCTGCACCCCAGTCTCTAAACTCTGTTCTCCAAAACAGTTCTTCTGTACCACAGTTTTCAACCTCTGTTCTCTGTAAGGGTCCTTCTTCACCCCAGTCTCCAACCTCTCCTTTCTGTATCAGTCCTTCTGCACTACAGTCTCCAAACTCTGCTCTCAGTTACAGTCCTTCTGCACCTCACTCTGCAACCTCTTCTCTCTGCAACAGCCCTTCTGCACCCCAGTCTTCAACCTTGCATTCTTCAACACTCCTTCTGGAACCCATCTCCACAATCTGCTCTCTGCAACAGACCTTCTGTACTTCAGTCTCAAACCTCTGCTCTCTGTAATGGTCCTTCAGCACCCCATTCTCAAAACTCTGCTTTCTGTAACAGTTTTTCTGAACCCCAGTCTCCAACCCCCGCTATCTGTAACTTTCCTTCTGCACCTCAGACACCAACCTCTGCTATCCGTAAGATCCTTTTGAAACCCAGTCTCCAAACTCTACTCTCTGTAACGGTCCTTCTGCACCCCAGTCTCCAACCTCTGCTTTCTGTATCAGTCCTTCTGCACTCAAGTCTCTAAACCCTGATCTCTGTAACAGTCCTTCTGCACCTCAGTCTCCAAATTCTTCTCTCTGCAAAAGTCTTTCTCAACCCCAGTCTCCAACTTCTGCTCTCTGCAACAGTCTCTGCACACAAATCTCGAACCTCTCCTACTTGCAACAGTTCTTCTGCACCCCAGTTTTCAACCTCCTCTCTGCAACAGTCCTTCTGCACACTAGTCTCCAACATCTGATCTCTCAAACAGTCCTTCTTCACCCTAGTCTTCAACCTCTACTCTCGGTAACAGTCCTTCTCTACTGCAGTTTCCAAAATCTTCTCACTATAACGATCCTTCTGCAACCCAGTCTCCAAACTCTGCATTCTGTATCAGTCCTTCTGCACCCCAGGCGTCAACCTCTGCTCTCTGTAACGGTCCTTCTGCACCTCAGTCTCCACCATATGCTGTCTGCAATGCTCCTTCTGCACCTCTTTCTCCCACCTCTGCAATTTGCAACAGTCCTTCTGCACCCCAGTCTCAAACCTCTTCACTCTGTAACAATCCTTCTGCACCTCAGTCTACAACCTTCACTCTCGGTAACACTCCTTCTGCACCTCAGTCTCCAACCTCTTCTCTCTGTAAGATTCTTCTGCAACCCAGTCTCCAAACTCTGCCCTCTGTAACAGTAGTTCTGCATCCTTTCACCAAACTCTGCTCTTTATAACAGGCCTTCTGCACTGCAGTCTCCAACCTCTGTTCTCTGTAACAGTCGTGCTGCACCCCAGTCTCAAAACTCTGCTCTCTGCAAAGATCCATATGCACCCCAGTCTCCAACCTAGGTAATCTCAAACAGTCCTTCTGCACCTCAGTCTTAAAACTCCGTTCTCTGCAACGATCCTTCTGCACCCCAGTCTCCAAACTCTGCTCTCTATAACAGTATTGTTCCAACTCAGTCTCCAACCTCTGCTCTGAGTAAGATACTTCTGCGACCCTTTCTCCAAACTCTGCTCTCTATAACAGTCCTTATGTACCCCAGTCTTCAACCTCTGCTCTATGCAACAGTCCTTCTGCACCCCAGTCTCAAACTTATGCTCTCTCTAAGAGTCCTTCTGCAATGCAGTCTCCAACATCTGCTCTCTGCAACATTCATTCTGAAGCCCAGTCTCCATCCTCTGGTCTCTGCAACAGTCCTTTTGCACCCCAGTCTCCAACCTCTACTCTCTGGAACAGTCCTTCTGCACCCCAGCTTCTAAACTCTGATCTCTGAAACAATCCTTCTGCACTTCAGTCTCCAAACTCTGTTCTCTGCAACGGACATTCTGCACCTCAGTCTCCAACCTTTACTCTCTGTAACAGTCCTTCTGCACTTCACTCTCCAACCTCTGCTCTCTGTAGATCCTTCTAAAACCCAGTCTCAAACCTCTGCTCTCTGTATCTATTATTCTGAACCTCAGTCTTCAAACTCTGCTCTCTGTTACAGTTTTTCTATACCGCAGTCTCCAAACTCTGGTTTCTGTTATGGTCCTTCTGCACCCCAATTTCCAACCACTTCTTTCTATAACAGACCTTCTGCACCTCAGTCTCCAAACTCTGCTCTCTGTAACAGTACTTCTACACCTCAGTCTCTAACTTCTGCTCTCTGTAAAAGTCCTTCTGAACCTCAGTCTGACACCTCTGCTCTCTGCACGATCCTTATGCACCCCAGTCTCCAAACACTGCTCTCTTTAACAGTCCACCTGCACCTAGTCTCCAAACCCTCCTCTCTATAACAGGCCTTCTGCATGCCAGTCTCCAAACTCTTCTCTCTGTAGCAGGCCTTCTGAACCCCAGTCTCCAAAATCTGCACTGTGCAACGATCCTTCTGCACCCCAGTCTGCAACCTCTGCTCTCTTCAATAATCCTACTGCACCCCAGTATACTAACTCTGATCTCCTCAACAGTCTTTCTGCACCTCAGTCTCCAAATTCTGCTCTTTGTAAGATCCATTTTCACCCAAGTATCCAACCTCTGCTCTCTGCAAGAGTCCTTCTGCATCCAAGCTCCAACCTCTGCTCTCTGTAAAAGTACTTCGGTACCTCAGTTTCCAACCTCTGCTCTCTGCAACAGTCCTTCTGCACCCCAGTCTCCAACCTCTACTCTCTGTAACAGTCGTTCTGCACTTAACTCGCCAACCTCTGCTTTCTGTAGTATCCTTCTAAAACCCAGTCTCCAAAATCTGCTCTGTGTAACAGTCCTTCTCACACCAGTCTCCAAACTCTGCTCTCTGCAACCATCCCTCTTAACTCCAGTCTCCAACCTCTGCTCTCTGCAACAGTCCTTCTGCACCCCAGTCTCCAAGAACTGCTCCCTGCAACAGTCCTTCCGCACCTCAGTCTGAAAACTCTGCTGTCTTCAACGAACGTTCTGCACCCCAGTCTCCTACATCTGCTGCCTGAAACAGTCCTTCTGCACCTCATTCTCCCAACTCTGCTTTCTGTAAAATACTTCTGCAAACCAGTCTTTAAACTCTGCACTATGTAACCGTCCTTCTGCACAACATTCTCCAACCTCTGCTCTCTGTAACAGGACTTTTGCAACCAGTCTCAAAAATCTGCTCTTTGTAACAGGCGTTCTACACCTGAGTCTCTAAAATCTTCTCTCTGCATAGATTCTTCTCCATACCAGTCTCCAACCTCTGCTAATTGCAACAGTCTTTTTGCACCACACTCTCCTAACTCTGGCTTTCTAACATCCATCTGAACCCAACTCTCCAAACTTTGATCTCTGTAACAGTCCTTTTGCACAACAGTCTCCAAATTCTACTCTCTGTAACAGTCCTCTGAACCTCAGTCTCCATCCTCTGCTCTCTTAAACAGTCCTTCTGCACCACATTCTCCAAACTCTGCTCTCTGCAACAGTTTTTCTGCACCCCAGTCTCAAACATCTGCTTTCTGCAACAGTACTTCTACACTCCATTTTCCAAACTCTGCTGCCTGCAATGATCCTTCTGGACCCCAGTCTCCAATGTCTGCTCTCTGCAGAGTCCTTCTGCACCAGAGTCTCCAACCTCTGATCTCTGTAACAATCCTTCTGCTCCTCAGTCTCCAAACTCTGTTCTCTGCAAGGGTCCTTCTGCAAATCAGCCTCCAAACTCTACTCTCTGTAACAGTCCTTCTGCACCTCAGTCTGCAACCTATGCTCTCTCTAAGATTCTTCCGCAACCCAGTCTCCAAACTCTGCTCTCTGTAACAGTGCATCTGCACACCAGTCTCCAACCTCTGCTCTCTGCAACGATCCTTCTTCACCAAAGTCTCCAACCTATGGTGTCTGCAACAGTCCTTCTGCACTCCAGTCTCGAACATCCACTCTCTACAACAGTCCTTCTGCCCCTCAGTCTTAAAACTCTGCTCTCTGCAAAGACCCTTCTGTACCCCAATCTCCTACTTCTGCTCTCTGTAACAGTCCTTTGCACCTCATTCTCATAACTCTGCTCTCTGTAAGATTCTTCTACAACCCAGTCTTTAAACTCTGCACTCTGTAACAGTCCTTCTGCACAACAGTCTCCAAACTCTGCTCTCAGAAACAGGGCTTCTGCAAACCAGTCTCCAATCTCTGCTCTCTGAAACAGGCCTTCTGCATCCCATTCTCCAACCTCTTCTCTCTGCAACTATTCTTCTCCCCCCAGTCTCCAACCTCTTCTCTCTGCAACATTCCTTTTACAACCCAGTCTCCAAACTCTGCTCTCTGTAAGATCCATCCGAACCTCAGTCTCCATCCTCTGCTCTCTGTAACAGTCCTTCTGCACCCCAGTCTCCAACATATGCTCTCTGCAACATTCCTTCTGCAGCACAGTCTCCAACATCTGCTCTCTGCAACAGTCCTTCTGCAGCCCAGTCTCCAACCTCTGCTCTCTGCAACATTCCTTCTGCAGCCCAATCTCCAACGTCTGCTCTCTGTAACAGTCCTTCTGCACCTCAGTCTCCTTCCTCTGCTCTCTTTAACAGTCCTTCTGCACTCCAGTCTCCAACCTCTGCTCTCTGCAACACTCCTTCTGCACCCCAGTTTCCAACATCTGCTCTCTTCAACCGTACTTCTGCACCCCAGTATTCAAACTCTGCTCTCTTCAACAATCCTCTGGACCCCAGTCTCCAACCTCTGTTCTCTGGAAGAGTCCTTCTGCAAAACAGTCACCAACCTCTGCTCTCTATAAAATCAATCTGCACTCCAGTTTCCAAACTCTGCTCTTTGTAACATTCCTTATCCAAACCAGTCTTTAACCTCTGCTTTCTGCAAGTGTCCTGCAGCACCCAAGTCTCCAACCTCTGTCCTCTGCAACAGTCCTTCTGCTCTCCAGTCTCCAACATCTGCTCTCTGTAACAGTCCTTCGGAAACCCAGTCTCCAAACTTTGCTCTCTGTATCAGTCCTTCTGAACACCAGTCTCAAAACTCTGCTCTCTGTGTCTATCCTTCTGCACCTCAGTCTTTAACCTGTGCTCTCTGTAACTTTCATTCTACACCCTAGTCTCCAACCTGTGCTCTGTGTAACAGTTTTTCTATACTGCAGTGTCCAAACTCTTGTCTTTGTAACGGTCCTTCTGCACCCCAATTTCCAACATCTGCTTTCTGTAACAGTCCTTCTGCACCTCAGTCTCCAAACTCTGCTCTTTCTAACAGTACTTCTACACCTCAGTCTCCAACCTCTGCTCTCTGTAACAGTCCTTCGGCACCTCAGTCTGACACCTCTCCTCTCTGCATTGTCTTTCTGCACCTCAGTCTCCAACCACTGCTCTCTGTAACAGTCCACCTGCACCTCAGTCTCCAACCTTTTCTCTAAGTAAGATCCTTCAGCGACCCAGTCTTCAAACTTTGCTCTCTATAACTTTCCTTCTACACCCCAGGCTCCAACCTCTCCACTCTGTAACACTCCATCTGCACCTCAGTCTCCAAATTCTGCTGTCGGTAAGATGCTTCTACACCCCTGTATCCAACCTCTGCTCTCTGTAACAGGACTTCCGCATCTCAGTCTCAAACCTCTGGTCTTTGCAACAGTCCTTTTCCACCCCAGTCTCAAAATTCTGCTCTCTACAACAATCCTTATGCACACTAGTTCCCAACATCTGCTCTCTGCAACAGTCCTTCTGCACCTCAGTCTTAAAACTCTGCAATTTGTAATGACCCTTCTGCACCCCTGTCTCCTACCTCGGCTCTCTGTAACAGTCCTTCTGCACCTCAGTCTTCCAACTCTGCTCTCTGTAAGATCCTTCTGCAACCCAGTCTTAAAACTCTGCACTTTGTACCTGTCCTTCTGCACAACAGTCTCCAACTTCTGCTCTCTGTAACAGGACATCTGCAACCCAGTCTCCAACCTCTGCTCTCTGTAACAGGCCTTTTTTTTTTTGAACCAAAATGACTTTATTTAGATTACTATTAAAGGTATGAATAGGATCATTCCTGTTCTTGCAATGTGATCTGTCATTTGCATACAAATTGTGTGACATTTCTATGTTTGAATTGCTTTTTTGAATCAGGGCTTCCCACCCCACTATCCCTACCCCCAATAAAAAAAAAAATATGAGTACTTGCCTTACTTTAAATAATAAAAAAGTGATCCCTCTTGGAAAAAAAAGGAGAGAGGTCCCCAGGACAAATTTTAGCTCCTATAATTCTTTTTTCTTTTTCAGAGAAAACAGTCAGCATTTTATTTTTAGTGTTGGCTTACTTAGCATTATATTTTGCAACTCCAGCCATTTACCTAAAAATTCCATGATTTTATTTTCTTTTAATGCTGAATAATATCCCATTGTGAGTATATACTACAGTTTCTTTATCCATTCATCTACTGAAGGGCTTCTAGGTTGGTTCCACAGTTTAGCTATTGTGAATTGTGCTATTATAAATATTGATGTGGCTGTATCCCTGAAGTTTGCTGTTTTTAAGTTCTTTAGGTATAGACAGAGAAGTGAGATAGCTGGGTCAAATGGTGGTTCCATTCCAAGTTTTCCAAGAAATCTCTATATGCTTTCGATATTGTCTGCACCAATTTGCATTCCCACCAGCAAAGTATGAGTGTGCCTTTTTCCCCACATCCTTGCCAATGCTTATAGTTGTTTGTATTCTTTTTTTGTTTTGTTTTGTTTTGTTTTAAAAAAAAACAGTACATCTTTCTTAATATATCATGTTTCACAATTTGATTCAGAATGGTTATGAACTTCCATTATTACCCCGTATACAGATTGCTGAATCACATCGGTTACATGAGTTACATTTCCATTGATGTACACATTGCCATTCTAGTGTCTGATGAATTCTGCTATCTAACCTATCATCTACTATCCCCCCACCCCTCCACACACCTCCCCTCTTCTCTCTCGACCACCTCTACTGTAAAACACAAGTGGAATAAATGTAACAGGCCTTCTGCACCCCAGTCGCTAACCTCTTCTTTCTGCAATGATTCTTCTCCACCCCGGTCTCCAACATCTGCTCTCTGCAACATTCCTTTTGAACCCCAGTCTTCAAACTCTGCTCTCTGTAAGATCCATCTAAACCCTAGTCTCCAACCTATGCTCTCTGTAACAGTCCTTCTACACCCATGTCTCCAAACTCTGGTCTCTGTCATAGTCCTTCTGCAGCTCAGTCACCAACCTCTGATCTCTGTAACAGTCCTTCTGCACCCCAGTCTCTAAAATCTGCTCTCTGCAACATTCTTTCTGCACTCCAGTCTTCAAAATCTGCTCTCTGCAACACTCCTTCTGCACTCCAGTCTCCAAACTCCGCTCTCCGCAACGATACTTCTGGACCCCAGTCTCCAATCTCTGCTCTCAGCAACAGTCCTTCTGCTCCACAGTCTCCAAACTCTGCTCTCTGTAAGATCCTTCTGATCTCTAGTATCCAACCTCTGCTCTCTATAACATTCCTTTTCCACCCCAGTCTCCAAAATCTGTTCTCTGTATCTATCTTTCTGCACCTCAGTCTCCAACCTATGCTCTATGTAAGAGTCCTTCTGCACCCCAGTCTCCAACCTCTGCTCTAGGTAACAGTCCTATACCGCAGTCTCCAAACTCTGCTCTTTGTAATGGTCCTTCTACACCTTAATTTCAAAACTCTGCTTCCTGTAACAGTTTTTCTGCACCTGAGTCTCCAAACTCTGCTCTCTGTAACAGTCCTTCTACACCCCAGTCTCCAACCACTGTTCTCTGTAAAAGTCCACCTGTACCTCAGTCTGAAACCTCTGCTCACAACAATTCTTCGGCACCCCAATCTCCATACACTGCTCTCTGTAACAGTCCACCTGCAGCTCAGTCTTTAACCACTGCTCTCTGTAACATCCTTCAGCAACCCAGTCTTCAAACACTGCTCTCTATAACAGTCTTTCTGCACCCCAGTCTCCAACCTCTACTCTCTGTAAAAGGCCTTCTGCACGCCAGTCTCCAAACTCTGCTCTATGCAACGATCATTCTGCATGCCTGTCTCCAACCTCTTCTCTCTGCAATGATTCAACTAAAACCCAGTCTCCAATCTCTCATCTCTGAAACAGTCCTTCTGCACCTCCATCTCCAACCTCTGCTCTCTGTAATAGGCCTTCTACACCCCAGTCTCCAAACTCTTCTCTCTGCAATGATTCTTCTCCACCAAAGTCTCCAACATCTGCTCTCAGCAACTGTCCTTTTGCACCCCAGTCTGCAAACTCTGCTCTCTGTAACAACCATCTGAACCCCAGTCTCCAACTGCTGCTCTCTGTAACAGTCTTTCTGCACCCCAGTCTCCAAACGCTGCGCTCTGTAACAGTCCTTCCGCACCTCAGTCTCAAACCCCTGCTCTCTGTAACAATCCTTCTGCACACAAGTCTCTAAAATCTGCTCTCTGCAACAGTCTTTCTCCACCCCAGTCTCCTACATCTGCTCTCTGAAACAGTCTTTCTGCACCCCAGTCTCCAAACTCTGCTCTCTGCAATGAACCTTCTGGACCCCAGTCTCCAACATCTGCTTTCTGCAACATTCCTTCGGCAATACAGTCTCCAACATCTGCTCTCTGTAAGATCTTTCTGCACTCCAGTTTTCAAACTCTGCTTTCTGAAAAATTTCTTTTCCACCCCAGTCTCAAACCTCTGTCCTCTGCAACAGTCCTTCTGCTCCCCAGTCTCTGAGATCTGCTCTCTGTAACAGACCTTATGTACCACAGTTTACAACCTCTGTTCTCTGTAACAGTCCTTCTGCAACCCAGTCTCCAAACTCTGCTTTTTGAATCAGTCCTTCTGAACCCCAGTCTCCAACCTCTGCTCTTTGGATTTATCCTTCTGCACCTCAGTCTTCAACATGTGCTTTCTGTAACAGTCCTTCTGCAAGTCAGTCTATAAACTCTGCTCTCTGTAATAGTTATTCTACACCTCAGTCTCCAACCTCTACTCTCTGTAACAGTACTTCTGCACCTCAGTCTGAAACCTCTGCTCTCCAAGATTCTTCTGCAACCCATTCTCCAACTACTGCTCTCTGTAGCAGTCCACCTGCACCTCAGGCTCTAACATCTGCTCTCTGTAAGTTCCTTCAGCAAACCACTCTCCAAACTCTGCTTTCTGTAACAGTTTTGTTCACCCCAGTCTCCAACCTTTCCTCTCTGTAACAGGCCTTCTGCACTCCAGTCTCGAAAATCTGCTCTCTATAGCAGGCCTTCTGCCCCCCACTCTCAATCCTCTGCTCTCTGCAACGATACTACTGCACCCCAGTCTCCAAACTTTGCTCTCTGCAATGATCCTACTGCACCCCAGTCTCCAACCTCTGATCTCTGCAACAGTCCTTCTGCACCTCAGTCTCCAAATTGTGCTCTCTGTAAGATCTTTTTGCACCCCTGTCTCCAAACTCTGCTCTCTGTAACAGTCCTTCTGCACCCTAGTCTCCAACCTCTGCTCTCTGCAAGAGTTATTCTGCACCCCAGTCTCCAAACGCTGCTCTCTGCAACAGTCCTCCTGCACCCTAGTTACTAACATCTGCTCTCTGCTACAGTACTTCTACACCCCAGTCTTCAACCACTGCTCTCTGTAGCAGTCCTCCTGTACTGCAGTATCCAACCTCTGCTCTCTGTAATGGTCTTTCTGCACCCCAGACTCCAATCTCTGCTTTCTGTATCAGTCCTTCTGTACCCCAGTTTCCAACCTCTGCTTTCTGTAAGAGTACTTCTGCACCTCAGTCTCCAACCTCTGATCTCATCAACAGTCCTTCTGCAACTCAGTCTCCAAATTCTGCTCTCGTTAAGATTCTTAGGCACCCCTGTATTTAACCTCTGCTCTCTGAAAATGTCTTTCTGCACCCGAGTCTCCAAACTGTACTCTCTGCAACAGTCCTTCTGCACCCCAGTCTCCAACCTCTGCTTTCTACAAGAGTCCTTCTGGATCCTAGTTACCAACATCTGCTCTTTGCAACAGTCCTTCTGCATGCCAGGCTCTAACATCTGCTCTCTACAACAGTCATTCTGCACCTGAGTCTGAAAACTCTGCTCTTTGCAACGACCCTTCTGCACCCTATTTTTTTTTACCTCTACTCTCTGTAACAGTCTTTCTGCACCTCAGTTTCCCAACTCTGCCCTCTTTGATCCTTCTGCAACCCAGTCTTTAAACTCTGCACTCTGTAACAGTCCTTCTGCACAACAGTCTCCAAACTCTGCTCTCTGTAACAGGACTTCTGCAACCCAGTCTCCAACCTCTGCTCTGTGTAACAGGCCTTCTGCACCTCAGTCTTCAACCTCTTCTCTCTGCAACGATTTGTCTCCAACCCAGTCTCCAACATCTGCTCTCTTCAACAGTCTTTTGAACCCCAGCCTCCAAACTCTGCTCTCTGTAAGATCCATCTGAACCCCAGTGTCCAACCTCTGTTCTCTGTAACAGTCCTTCTGCACCCCAGCCTCCAAACTCTGCTCTCTTTAACAGTCCTTCTGCACCCCAGTCTCCAAACTCTGCTCTCTGTAACAGTCCTTCTGCACCTCTTTCTTTAACCTATTCTCTCTGCAACAGTCTTTCTGCTCCCCAGTCTCCGAGATCTGCTCTCTGTAACAGTCCTTCTGTACCGCAGTGTCCAAACTCTGTTCTCAGTTTTGGTTCTCCTACACCCCTGTCTCCAAACTCTACTTTATGTATCAGCCTGTCTGAACCCCAGTCTCCAACCTGTGTTCTCTGTATCCATCCTTCTGCACCTCAGTCTCCAACTTGTGCTCTCTGTAAGAGTCCTTCTGCATCCCAGTCTCCAACCTCTGCTCTCGGTAACAGTCCTAAACCGCAGTCTCCAAACTCTGCTCTCTTTAACGGTCCTTTTGCACGCCAATTTTCAACCTCTGCTTCCTGTAACAGTCCTTCTACACCTTTGACTGAAACCTCTGCTCTCTGCATGATTTTTCTGCACCCTAGTCTCCAAACACTGCTCTCTGTAACAGTACACCTGCACATCAGTCTCGAACCTCTGCTCTCTGTAAGATCCTTCAGCAACCCAGTCTCAAAACTCTGCTCTCTATTAGAGTTCTTCTGCACCCCAGTCTCCAACCTCTCCTCTCTGTAGCAGGCCTTCTGCACCCCGGAGGTTTCCAACCTCTGCTCTCTGTAACAGGACTTTTGCAACCCACTCTCGAATCTGCTCTATGTAACAGGCCTTCAGAACCCCAGTCTCCAACCTCTTCTCTCTGCAATAATTTTTCTCCACCCCTGCCTCCAACCTCTGCTCTCAGCAACAGTCCTTCTAAACTCTCATCACCAACCTCTGCTCTCTGTAAGATCCTTATGCACTCCAGTCTCCAACCTCTTCTTTCTGCAACGATTCTTCTCCATCCCAGTTTCCAACATCTGCTCTCTGCAACGTTAATTTTGCACCCGAGTCTCCAAACGTTGCTCTCTGTAAATCCATCTAAACACTAATCTCAAACCTCTGCTCTCTGTAACAGTCCTTCTGCAAACCAGTCTCCAAACTCTGCTCTCTGTAACTTTCCTTCTGCACCTCAGTCTCCAAACTCTGCTCTCTGTAACAGTCTATCTGCACCTCAGTCTCTAAAATCTGCTCTCTGCAACGATCCTTCTGGACCCCAGTCTCCAACTACTGCTCTGTGCAACAGTCCTTTGCACCTAAGTCTCCAGACTCTGCTCTCTGTAAGATGCTTCTGCACTCCATTTTCCAACCACTGCTCTCTGTAACAGTACACCTGCACATCAGTCTCTAACCTCTGCTCTCTTTAAGATCCTTCAGCAACCCAGTCTCCAAACTCTGCTCTCTATAACAGTCCTTCTGCACCCAAGTCTCCAACCTCTCCTCTCTGTAGCAGGCCTTCTACACCCCAGTCTCCAAACTCTGCTCTCTGCAATGATCCTTCTGCATCCAAATCTCCAACTTCTGCTCTCTGCAATGATCCTACTGCACCCCAGTCTCCAACTTCTGATCTCTAAAACAGTCCTTCTCCACCTCAGTCTCCAACATCTGCTCTCTGTAAGTTCCTTCTGCATCCCTGTCTCCAAGATCTGCTATTTGCAACGATCCTTCTGCACCCCAATCTCCAACCTCTGTTCTATGTAACAGGACTTCTGCACCTCGTCTCCAACCTCTGCTCTCTGCAACAGTCCTTCTGCACCCCAGTCTCTAAATTCTGATCTCTGCTACGGTCCTTCTGCACCTCAGTCTCTAAACTCTGCTCTCTATAATATCCTTCTGCACCCCAGTCTATAAAATTTTCTATTTGTAACAGTCCTTCTGCACCCCAGTCTCCAACATCTGCTCTCTGTAACAGGCCTTCAGCAACTCAGTCACCAACCTCTGCTCTCTGTAACAGGCGTTCTTCACCCCCGTCTCCAATCTCTGCTCACTGCAACATTTCTTCTACACCCAAGTCTCCAAACTGTGCTCTCTGTAACTTTCTTTCTGACCCCAGACTCCAACCTCTGATCTCTGTAACGATTATTCTGCACCTCAGTCTCCAACCTCTGCTGTCTGCAATGATCCTTCTTCACCTCAGTTTCCAACCTTTGCTCTCTGCAAACATCCTTCTGCACCACAGATTCTAACTTCTGCTCTCTGTAACAGTGCTTCTAAACCTCAGTCTCCAACCTCTTCTCTCTGTACCAATCATTCTGCACCTCAGTCTCCAAACTCTGCTCTCTGTAACAGTCCTTCTGCACCTCAGTATCCAACCTCTGCTCTCTGTAATGGTCTTTCTGCACCCAGTATCCAATCTATGCTCTCTGTTACAATCCTTCTGCACCTCTGTCTCCAACGTCTGCTCTCTGTACCAGTCCTTCTGTACCATAGTCTCCAACCTCTTCTCTCTATAACGGTACTTCCGCACCCCAATTGCCAATGTCTGCTTTCGGAAGCAGTCCTTCTGCACCTGAGATTCCAACCTCTGCTTTCTGTAACAGTCCTTCTAAGCCTCAGTCTGAAACCTCTGCTCTCCGCAACAATCTTTCTAAACCCCACTCTCCAAACTGTGATATCTGTAACAATCCTTCTGCACTCCAGTCTCCAACCACTGCTCTCTGCAATGATCCTAATGCACCTCAGTCTTTAACCTCTGATTTCTGCAACAGTCCTTCTGCACCTCAGTCCCCAACTTCTGCTCTCTGTAAGATTCTTTTGCACCCCTGTCTCATAGCTCTGCTCCTTGCAATGATCCTTCTTCACCCCAGTCTCCAAACTCTTCTCGATGTGAAAGAACTTCTGCACCTCAGTCTTTAATCTCTGCTCTCAGAAACAGTCCTTCTGCACCCCAGTCTTCAAACACAGCTCTCTTTAAAAGTCTTTCTGTACTGCAGTCTCCAACTTCTGCTCTCTGTAACGGTCTTTCTGCACTGCAAACTCTAATCTCTGCTTTCTGTTTCAGTTTTTCTGCACACCAGTCTCAAAATTCTTCTCTCACTAAGAGTCCTTCTGCACCTCAGTCTCCAAACTCTTCTCTCAGCAACAGTCCTTCTGAACCCCAGTCTCAAACCTCTGCTCTCTGAAACAGTGCTTCTGCACCCCAGTCTCCAAACTCTGCTCTCTGCAACAGTCCTTCTGCACCCCAGTCTTCAAATTCTGTTCTCTGTAACAATCCTCCTTCTCCTCAGTCTCCAACCTCTGCTCTTTGTAACAGGACTTCTGCACCTCAGTCTCCAACCACTGCTCTCTGCAACAGTCCTTCTGCACTCCAGTCTACAACCACTGCTCTCTGTAACAGTCCTTCTCCACCCAAGTCTCCAAACTCTGCTCTCTGCAACAGTCCTTCTGCACTGTAGTCTCCAACCTCTGCTATTGTTACCAGTCCTTCTGCACCACAGTCTCCAACCTCTGCTCTCTGTAAGATCTTTTTGCACTCCAGATTCCAAACTCTGCTCTCTGTAACATTCCTTCTCCACCCCAGTATTTAACCTCTGCTTTCTGCAAGTGTCCTGCGGCACCCCAGTTAACAAGCTCTGTCCTCTTCAACAGTCCTTCTGCTCCCCAGTCTCCAACATCTTATCCTGTAACTTTCCTTCTGTACAGCAGTCTCCAACCTGTGCTCTCTGTAACATTCCTACTGCATACCAGTCTCCAACCTCTGCTCTCTGTAACAGTTTTTTTGATACCGCAGTCTCCAAACTCTGGTCGCTGTAACAGGACTTCTGCAACCCAGTCTCCAAACTCTGCTCTATGTAGAAGGCCTTATGCACCCCAATCTCCAAACTCTTCTCTCCTCAACGATTTTTCTCCACCCAAGTCTCCAACATCTGCACACTGCCACAGTCCTTTTGCACCCCAGTCTCCAAACTCTGCTCTCTGTAAGATCCATGTTAAAGCCAGTCTCAAACCTCTACTCTCTGTTACAGTCCTTCTACACCCAAGTCTCCAAACGCTGCTCTCTGCAACTGTTCTTTTCCAATCCAGTCTCCAAAGTCTGCTCTCTGCAACAGTCCTTCTGCACCCTAGTCTCCAAACTCTGCTCTCTGCAACCATCCTTCTGGACCCCAGTATCCAATGTCTGCTCTCTGCAACAGTCCTTCTGCACCACAGTCTCCAACCTCTGCTCTTTTTAAGATCCTTCTGCACTCCAGTTTCCAAAATCTGCTCTCTGTAACATTCCTTCTCCACCCCAGTCTCCAACCTCTGTCTTCTGCAACAGTCATTCAGCTCCCCAGTGTCCGAGATCTGCTCTCTGTAACAGTCCTTCTACACCCCAGTGTCCAACCTTTTTTTTCTGTATCAGTCAATTTTTACCCCGTCTCCAAACTCTGTTCTCTGTATCTATCCTGCTGCAACTCAGTCTCCAACCTGTGCTCTATGTAAGAGTCCTTCTGCACACCAGTCTCCAAACTTTGCTCTCTGCAACAGTCCTTCTGTACTGCAGTCTGCAACATATGCTCTCTGTAAAGGTCTTTCTGCACCCCAGACTCAAATCTCTGCTTTCTGTATCAGTCCATCTGCACCCCAGTCTCCAACTTCTTCTCTCTCTAAGAGTCCTTCTGCATCCCAGTCTCCATCCTCTGTTCTCGGTAGAAGTCCTATTTCGCAGTCTCCAAACTCTGCTCTCTTTAGCTGTCCTTCTGCACCCCAATTTCCAAACTCTGCTACCTGTAACAGTCCTTCTGCACCTGAATCTTAAAACTCTGCTCTCTGTAAGAATTCTTCTACAACTCAGTCTCCAACCTCTGCTCTTAGTAACCATGCTTCTGAACCTCAGTCTGAATCCTCTACTGTCTGGCCGATCCTCTGCACCCCAATCTCCAACCACTGCTCTCTGAAACAGTCCACCTGCACCTCAGTCTTTAACCCCTGCCCTCTGTAAGATCCTTCAGATACCCAGTCTCTAAACTATGCTCTCTATAACAGTCCTTCTGCACTCGAGTATCCAAGCTCTCCTCTCTGTAACAGGCCTTCTGCACGCCAGTCTCCAAACTCTGCTCTCTGTAGCAGGCCTTCTGCACCCCAGTCTCCAACCTCTGCTCTCTGCAATGATCCTTGTGCACACGAAACTCCAACCTCTGCTTTCTGCAATGATCCTACTGCACGCCAGTCTCCGACCTCTGATCTCTGCGACACTCCTTCTGCACCTCAGTCTCCAATTTCTTCTCTCTGTAAGATCCTTCTGCACCCCTGTCTCAAAGGTCTGCTTTTTGCAACGATCCTCCTGCACCCCAGTCTCCAACCTCTGCTCTATGTAACTGGACTTCTGCACCTCAGTCTCCAACATCTAATCTCTGCAATAGTCCTTCTGCACCCAAGTCTCCAAACTCTGCTCTCTGCAACAGTCCTTCTGCACTGCAGTCTCTAACTTCTGCACTCTGTAACGGTCTTTCTGCACCCCAGAATCCAATCTCTGCTTTCTGCATCATTCCTTCTGCTCCCCAGTCTCCAACATCTGCTCTCTCTAAGAGTCCTTCTGCACCTCAGTCTCCAACCTCTGCTCTCAGCAACAGTCCTTCTCCACCCCAGTCTCCAAACTCTGCTGTCTGCAAGAGTCCTTCTGCACCCCAGTCTTCCACCTCTGCTCTATGCAACAGACCTTCTTCACCCATTCTCCAAACTCTGCTCTCTGTAACAATCCTTCTGCACCTCAGTCTCCAAACTCTCTTCTCGGAAGGGTCCTACTGCACCTCAGTGTCCAACCGCTACTCTCTGTAACAGTCTTTCTGCACTTCAGTCTCCAAACTCTGCTCTCTGTAGGATCATTCTAAAACCCAGTCTCCAAACTCTGCTCTCTGTAACAGTCTTTCTTCACTCCAGTGTCCAACCTCTGCCCTCTGCAACAGTCCTTCTGCACCTCAGTCTAAAAACTCTGCTTTCTGCTACGAACATTCTGCACCCCGTCTCCTACCTCTGCTGTCTGTAACATCCTTTTGCACCTCTGTCTCCAAATTCTGCTCTCTATAAGATCCTTCTGAACCCAGACTTTAAACTCTGCACTCTGTAACCATCCTTCTGCACTAGAGTCTCCAACCTCTTCTCTGTGTAACAGTTCTTCTATACTGCAGTCTCCAACCTCTGCTCTCCGTAACGGGCCTTCTGCACCCCAGTTTCCAACCTCTGCTCTCTGCAATGATCCTACTGCACCCCAGTCTCCAACCTCTGATTTCTGCGACAGTTTTTCTGCACCTCAATCTGAAAATTCTGCTCTCTGCACGATCCTTCTGCACCCCAGTCTCCAACCACTACTCTCGGGAAGAGTCCCCCTGCACCTCAGTCTCCAACCTCTGCTCTCTGTAAGATCCTTCATCAACCCAGTCTCCAAGCAGTGCTCTCTGTAACAGACCATCTCACCCAAGTCTCCAAATTCTTCTCTCTGCAAGGATTCTTCTCCACACCAGTCTCAAAACTCTGCTCTCTGCAACAGTCCTTCTGCACCCCTGTCTCCAAAGAATGCTCTCTATAACCTTCCATTTGCACGCCAGTCTCCAACCTCTGCTCTCTGTAACCATCCTTCTGCACTCCAGTTTCCAACCTCTGGTCTCCGTAACAGTCCTTCTGAAACTCAGTCTTCAATCTCTGCTCTCTTCAACAGTCCTTTTGCACCCCATTCTCCAACTCTGCTCTCTGCAACAGCCCTTTGCACCTCATTCTACAACATCTGCTCTCAGAAACAGTCCTTTTAACTCCAGTTTCCAAATTCTCCTCTGTGCAACGATCCTTCTGGAACCCAGACTCCAACGTGTGCTCTCTGCAACAGTCCTTCTGCACCACAGCTTTCAAACTCTGCTCTCTGTAAGATCTTTCTGCACACCAGTATCTAAAATCTGCTGTCTCTAACATTCTTTCTCAACCGCAGTCTGTAACCTCTGCTTTCTTCGAAGGTCCTTCGGCACCCCAGTCTCCAAACTTTGTCCTCTGTAACAGTCCTTCTGCTCCCCAGTCTCCAACATCTGCTCTCTGTAACAGTCCTTCTGTACCAAAGTCTCCAACCTCTGCTCTCTGTAATGGTTCTTCTGCAGCCCAGTCTTTAACCTCTACTCTTTATATCAGTCCTTCTGAACCCCAATCTCCAACCTCTGTGCTCTGTATCTACCCTTCTGCACCCCAGTCTCCAAACTGTGCTTTCTGTAACCGTCTTTCTGCACCCCAGTCTCAAACCTCTGCTCTCTGCAACAGTCCTTCTGCACCCCAGTCTCCAAACTCTGCTCTCTGTAAGATTCTTCTGCACTCCAGTTTCCAAACTCTACACTCTGTAACATTCCTTCTCCAACCCAGTATTTAACCTCTGCTTTCTACAAGTGTCCTGCGGCACCCCAGTCTCCAAACTCTGTCCTCTGAAACAGTACTTCTTCAGCCCATTCTCCAACATATGATCTCTGAAACAGTCCTTCGGAAACGCAGTCTCCACGCTCTGCTCTCTGTAAAAGTCCTTCCGAAACCCAGTCTCCAAACTCTGCTTTCCGTATCAGTCCTTCTGAAGCTCAGTCTCAAACCTCTGTTCTCTGTATATATACTTCTACACCTCAGTCTCAAACCTGTTCTCTCTGTAACATTTCTTCTGCACCCCAGTCTCCAACCTCTTCTCTCTGTAACAGTTGTTCTATACCGCAGTCTCCAAATCCTGGTCTCTGTAACGGTCCTTCTGCACCCCAATTTACACCCTCTGCTTACAGTAACAGTCTTTCTGCACCTCAGTCTACAAACTCTGCTCTATGTAACAGTTTTTCTACACCTCAGTCTCCAACTTCTGCTCTCTATAAGATCCTTCAGCAACCCAGTTTCCAACCACTACTCTCTGTAACAGTTCACCTGCACCTCAGTCTCCAACCTCTGCTCTCTTTAAGACCTTTCAGCAACCCAGTCTCTAAACTCTGCTCTCTATAACAGTCCTTCTGCACCCCAGTCTCCAACCTCTCCTCTCTGTAAAAGACATTCTGCACGCCAGTTTCCGAACTCTGCTCTCTGTAGCAGGCCTTCTGCACCCCAGTCTCCAACCTCTGCTCTCTGCAACGATCCTTGTGCACACGAAACTCCAACTTCTGCTCTCTGCAATGATCCTACTGCACGCCAGTCTCATACCTCTGATCTCTGCAACACTCCTTCTGCACCTCAGTCTCCAACTTCTTCTCTCTGTAATATCCTTCTGCACACCTGTCTCCAAGCTCTGCTCCTTGCAACGATCCTTCTGCACCCCAGTCTCCAACTTCTGCACTATTTAAAAGGACTTTTGCACCTCAGTCTCCAGCGTCTACTCTCAGCAACAGTCCTTCTGCACCCCAGTCTCCAAACTCTGCTCTCTGCAACAGTCTTTCTGTACTGCAGTCTCTAACCTCTTCTCTCTGTAACGATCTTTCTGCAACCCATAATCCAATATCTGCTTTCTGCATCAGTCCTTTTGCACCCCAGTCTCCAACATCTGCTCTCTCTACGAGTCCTTCTGCACCTCAGTCTCCAACCTCTGCTTTCGGCAACAGTCCTTCTGCTCCCCAGTCTCCAACTGCTGCTCTCTGTAACAGCCCTTCTACACCTCATTCTCCAACCTCTGCTTTCTACAACAGTCCTCCTACACCGCAGTCTCCAAACTCTGCTCTCTGGAAAGATTGTTCTGAATCCCAGTCTCCAATGTCTGTTTTCTACAATAGTACTTCTGCACCACAGTCTTCAAAATCTGCTCTCTGTAAGATTTTTCTGGTCTTCAGTTTCCAAAATCTGCTCTCTCTAACATTCCTTCTCCACTGCAGTCTCCAACCTCTGCTTTCTGCAAGGGTCCTGCAGCACCCCAGTCTCCAACGTCTGTCCTTTGTAACACTCCTTCTGCTCCCTAGTCTCCAACATCTGCTCTCTGTAACACTCCTTATATACCGCAGTCTCCAAACGCTGTTCTCTGTAACGGTCTTTCTACAACCCAGTCTCCAACCTCTGCTTTTTTAATCAGTCCTTCTGACTCCCAGTCTCCAACCTCTGCTCTCTGTATCTATCCTTCTACACCTCAGTCTCCAAACTGTGCTTTCTGTAAGAGTCCTTCTGAACTCCAGTCTCCAAACTCTGCTTTCTGTAACAGTCCTTTTGCTCCTCAGTGTCTAAACTCTGCTCTCTGTAACAGTCTTTCTACAACTCAGTCTCCAACCTCTGCTCTCTATAACAGTACTTCTGCACCTCAGTCTGAAACATCTGCTCTCCAGATTCTTCTGCACCCCAGTCTCCAACCACTGCTCTCTGTAACAGTCGACGTGCACCTCAGTCTCCAGCCTCTGCTCTCTGTAAGTTCTTTCAGCAAAACAGTCTCTAAACTGTTTTCTCTGTAAAAGTCATTCAGCACCCCAGTCTCCAACCTCTTCTCTCTGTAACAGACCTTCTGCACGCCAGTCTCAAAACTCTGCTCTGTATAGTGGGCCTTCTGCATGCCAGTCTCCAACCTCTGCTCTTTGCAATGATCCTACTGCACTCCAGTCTCCAACTTCTGATCTCTGCAAGAGTCCTTCTGTACCTCAGTCTCCAAATTCTGCTCTCTGTAAGATCCTTCTGCACCCCTATCTCCAACCTCTGCTCTCTGTAACAGTCCTTATGCACCACAGTCTCCAAAGTCTACTCTCTGCAACAGTCCTTCTTCACAAAAGTCTCCAACCTCTGCTCTCTGCAACACTCCTTCTTCAACCCAGTCTCAAACATCTGCTCTCTGTAACAATCCTTCTTCACCTCAGTCTCAAAACTCTGTATTCTGCAACGTTCCTTCTGCACCTAAGTCTCAAAACTCTACTCTCTGTAACAGTTCTTCTGCACCTCATTCTCTAACCTCTTCTCTCTGTAGGACCCTTCTCCAACCTAGTCTACAAACTCTGCTCTCTGTAACCGTCCTTCTGCACACCAGTCTCCATACTCTGCTCTCTGCACTGATCCTTCTTCACACCAGTCTCCAACCTCTGCTCTCTGAAACAGTACTTCTTTACCCCAGTCTCCAACATTTGCTCTCTTCAACAGTCCTTCTGCAACTCAGTCTGAAAACTCT
The DNA here is from genome assembly GCF_052094955.1 of Ictidomys tridecemlineatus. NCBI lineage: Eukaryota > Metazoa > Chordata > Mammalia > Rodentia > Sciuridae > Ictidomys > Ictidomys tridecemlineatus. The sequence continues at coordinate 38,968 of NW_027521518.1, forward strand.
GCTCTCTGCAACGATCATTCTGCACCTCAGTCTCCAACCTCTGCTCTCTGCAACAGTCCTTCTTAACAACAGTTTCCAACCTCGGCTCTCTATAAGAGGAATTCTGCAACCCAGTCTCAAAACTCTGCTCTCTTTAACAGGCTTTCTGAAACCCAGTCTCCAACCTCTTCTCTCTACAATGATTCTTCTCCACAACAGTCTCAAACCCCTGCTCTCAGCAAAAGTCCTTCTGCATCCTTGTCTCCTACCTCTGCTCTCTGTAAGATCCTTATGCACTCCAGTCTCCAACCTCTCCTCTCTGTAACAATCCTTGTGCACCCCAGTATCCAACATCTGCTATCTGCAACAGTTCTTCTACACCACAGTCTGAAAACTATGCTCTCTGCAACGACCTTTCTAAAACCCAGTCTCCTACCTCTGCTCTCTTTAACAGTCCTTCTGCACCTCTGTATCCCAACTCTGCTCTTTTCAGATCCTTCTGCAACCCAGTCTTAAAACTCTGCACTCTGTAACAGTCCTGCTGCAAAAAAGTCTCCAACATCAGCTCTCTGTAACAGTCTTTCTGCACCTCAGTCTCCAAACTTGGCTCTCTGTAACAGTCCTTCTTCACCTCAGTCTCAAACCTCTACTCTCTATAACAGTCTTTCTGTACTTAAGTCAAAAACCTCTGCTCTCTGCATGATCCTTCTACACCCAGTCTCCAACCACTGCTCTCTGTAAGAGTCCACTAAAACCTCAGTAACAAAACTCTGCTCTTTTTAAGATCCTTCAGCAACCCCGTCTCCTAACACTGCTCTCTATAACAGTACTTCTGCACCCCACTCTCCAACCTCTCCTCTCTGTAATAGGCCTTCTGCACGGCAGTCTTCGAACTCTGCTCTCTGCAACGATATTTCTGCACCCCAGTCTCCAACTACTTCTCTCTGCAATGATCCTACTGCACCCCAGTCTCCAACCTCTGATCTCTGCAACAGTACGTCTGCACCTAAGTCTTCAACTTCTGCTCTCTGTAAGATCCTTCTGCATCCGTGTCTCCAAGCTCTGCTCTTTGCAACGATCCTTCTGCACCCCAGTCTTCAACCGCTTCTCTATGTAAAAGAAATTCTGTGCCTCAGTCTCCAATCTGTGCTATCTGCAACCGTCCTTCTGCACTGCAGACTCCAATCTCTGATTTCTGTATCAGTCCTTCTGCACCTCAGTCTCCAATCTTTGCTCTCTGAAACAGTCCTTCTGCAACCCAGTCTCCAACCTCTGCTCTCTGCAACAGTCCTTCTGCACCCCAGTCTAAAACCTCTGCTCTCTGCAACAGTCCTTCTGCACCTCAGTCTCCAAACTCTGCTCTATGTAAGAAGACTTCTGCACCTAAGTTTCAAACCGCTGCTCTCTGCAATAGTCCTTCTGCACTCCAGTCTCCAACCTCTGCTGTCTGCAACAGTCCTTCTGCACCCCAGTCTCAAACCTCTGCTCTCTGCAACAGTTTTTCTGCAACACAGTCTCCAATCTCTGCTCTCTGTAAGATTCTTCTGCACTCCAGTTTCCAAACTCTGCTCTCCGTAACATTCCTTCTCCAACCCAGTCTTTAACCTCTGCTTTCTGCAAGTGTCCTGTGGCACTCCAGTCTCCAACCTCTGTCCTATGCAACAGTCTTTCTGCACTCCAGTCTCCAAACTCTGCTTTCTGTATCAATCCTTCTGAAGCCCAGTCTCAAACCTCTTTTCTCTGTATCTATCCTTCTGCACCTCAGTCTCCAACCTGTTCTCTCTGTAACATTCCTTCTTCACCCAAGTCTCCAAACTCTGCTCTCTGTTACAGTTTTTCTGTACTGCAGTCTCCAAATCCTGGTCTCTGTAATGGTCCTTCTGCACCCCAATTTCCAACCTCTACTTAGTGTAACAGTCCTTCTGCACCTCAGTCTTTAAACTCTGCTCTTTGTAACAGGCCTTCTGCAACTCAGTCTGACACCTCTGCTCTCTGCACGATCCTTCTGCACCGCATTCTTCAACCAATACTCTCTGCAACAGTCCTTATGCACCCCAGTCTCCAACCTCTGCTCTCGGCAATGATCCTACTGCATCCCAGTCTCCAACCTCTGATCTCTGCAACAGTCCTTCTGCACCTCAGTTTCCAGATTTCGCTCTCTGTAAGATTCTTCTGCACCCCTGTATCCAACCTCTGCTCTCTGTAACAGTCCTTCTGCACCAGAGTCTTTAACCTCTGCTCTCTGTAGCAGAACTTCCACACCTCATTCTACAAACTCTGCTCTCTGCAACAGTCCTTCTGCACCCCAGTCTTCAACATCTGCTCTCTGCAACAGTCCTTCTGCACCTCAGTCTGAAAACTCTGCTCACTGTAACATTCCTTCTCCACCCCAGTCTCCAACCTCTGTCCTCTGCAACAGTCATTCTGCTCCCCAGTATCTGAGATCTGCTCTTTGTAACAGTACTTCTGTACCAGAGTCTCCAACTTCTGCTCTTTGTAACGGTCCTTCTACACCCCAGTCTTCAAATTCTTCTCTCAGCAACAATTCTTCTCCATACCAGTCTCAAAACTCTGCTCTCTGCAACAGTCCTTCTGCACCCCAGTCTCCAACCTCTGCTCTCTGTAACAGTCCTTCTGCACCTCAGTCTCCAACCTATGCTCTCTGTATCTATCTTTTTGCACCTCAGTCTCAACCTGTGCTCTATGTAAGAGTCCTTCTGCACACCCGTCTCCAACCTCTGCTCTCCGTAACAGTCCTATACAGCAGTCTCCAATCTATGCTCTCTGTAACAGTCCTTCTACACCTCAGTCTCCAACCTATGCTCTCTGTAACAGTCCTTCTGCACCTCAGTCTGAAATATCGGCTCTCCGCACAATCCTTCTGCACCCCAGTCTCCAACCACTGCTCTCAGTAACAGTCCCCTTGCACCTCAGTCTCCAATCTCTGTTCTCTGTAAGATCCTTCATCAACCCAGTCTCCAACCACTGCTCTCTGTAACAGACCTTCTGCACCCAACTCTGCAAATTCTTCTCTCTGCAACGATTCTTCTCCACACCAGTCTCAAAACTCTGCTCTCTGCAGCAGTCCTTCTGCACTCCAGTCTCCAACTTCTGCTCTCTGTAACCGTCCTTCTGCACCGCAGTCTCCAACCTCTGCTCTCTGTAACAGTCCTTCTGCACCTCAGTCTTCAACCTCTGCTCTCTGCAAGAGTCCTTCTGCACCCCATTCTCCAAACTCTGCTCTCTGCAACAGTTCTTTGCAACCCAGTCTCCAACATCTGCTCTCTGCAACAGTCATTTTGAACCACAGTCTCCAAACTCTTCTCTCTGTAACATCTTTCTGCACGCCAGTTTCCAAAATCTGCTCTCTCTAACATTCCTTCTCCACCACAGTCTGTAACCTCTGCTTTTTTTGAGGGTCCTGCGGCACCCCATTCTCCAACCTCTGCTCTCGGAAACAGTCCTATACCGCAGTCTCCAAACTCTGCTCTCCTTAACGCTCCTTCTGCACCACAATTTCCAAACTCTGCTTTCTGTAACAGTCCTTCTGCACATGAGTCTCCAACTCTGCTCTCTGTAGCAGTCTTTCTACACCTCAGACTCTAACCTATGCTCTCTGTAACAGTCCTTCTGCACCAAAGTCTTCAACCTCTGCTCTCTGTAAAAATCCTTCTAAACCCCTGTCTGTAACCTCTGCTCTTTGTAATATCCTTCTGAAACCCAGTCTCCAAACTGTGCTCTCTGTAACAGTTCTTCTGCACACCGCTCTCCAACCTCTGCTCTCATCAAAGATCCGTCCTCACCAAAGTCTTCAACCTCTGCACTCTGCAACAATCCTTCTTTACCCAGTCTCCAACAAAACTCTACTCACTGCAACGACCCTCCTTCACCCCAGTCTTTAACCTCTGCTCTCTGCAACAGTCCTTCTGCATCCCAGTCTTCAATATCTGCTCTCTGCAACAGTCCTTCTGCAACTCAGTCTGATCTGTGCTCTCTGCAATGATCCATCTGCACCTCAGTCTCCTAAATCTGCTCTTTGTAAGACCCTTCTGCAACCCAGTCTCCAGACTCTGCTCTTGGCAACAGTGCTTCTACACCCTAATCTCGAAACTCTGCTCTCAGTATGATCCTTATGCACTCCAGTCTCCAACCTCTGCTCTCTGTAACAATGTTTCTGCACCCCAGTCTCCAACATCTGCTCTCTGCAACAGTTCTTCTGCACCTCAGTCTGAAAACTCTGCTCTCTGCAACGACTATTCTGCATCCCAGGCTCCTACCTCTACTCTCTGTAACAGTCCTTCTGCACCTCAGTATCCCAACTCTGAACTCTTTAACATCCTTCTGCAACCCAGTCTCCAAACTCTGCTCTCTGTAACAGGCCTTCTGCACCCCAGTCTCCAAACTCTTCTCTCTGCAATGATTCTTCTCCACCCCAGTCTCCAACATCTGTTCTCTGCAACAGTCCTTTTGCACCCCAGTCTCCAAACTCTGATATCTGTAAGATTCATCTGAACCCAGTCTTTAACCTCTGCTCTCTGTAACAGTCCTCCTGCACCCCAGTATCCAAACTCTGCTCTCTGTAACACTCTTTATGCACCTCAGTCTCCAACCTCTGCTCTCTGTAACAGTCCTTCTGCACCCCAGTCTAAAATATCTGCTCTTTGCAACAGTTGTTCTGCACCCCAGTCTCCAAACTCTGCTATCTGAAACGCTCCTTCTGGACCCCAGTCTCCAACGTCTGCTCTCTTCAAGAGTCTTTCTGCACCACAATCTCCAACCTCTGCTCTTTGTAAGATTTTTGTGCACTACAGATTCCATACTCTGCACTCTGTAACATTCCTTCTCCACCCCAGTCTTCAAACTCTGTCCTCTGCAACAATCCTTCTGCTCCCCAGTCGCCGACATCTGTTCCTTCTGTACTGCAGTCTCCAACCTGTGCTCTTTTTCAATGGTCCTTCTACACCCCAGTCTCCAACCTCTGCTTTATGTATCAGTCTGTCTGAACCGAAGTCTCTATCCACTGTTCTCTGTATCTATCCTTCTGCACCTCAGTCTCCATACTCTGTTCTCTGCAACGGTCCTTCTGCACCTCAGTCTCCAACCTCTACTCTCTGTAACAGTCCTTCTGCACTTCAGTCTCCAACCTCTGCTCTCTGTAGCATCCTTCTAAAACCCAGTCTCTAAACTCTACTCTGTAACAATCCTTCTGCAAACCAGTCTTCAACCTCTGCTCTCTGACACGATCCTTCTTAACCCCAGTCTTTAAGGTCTTCTCTCTGCAACAGTCCTTCTGAAACCCAGTCTCCAATATCTGATATCTGCAACAGTCATTCTGCACTTCAGTGGAAAAACTCTGCTGTATGCAACAAACCTTCTGCACCACAGTCTCCAAAATCTGCTCTCTGTAAGATCCATCTGAACCCCAGTCTCCAACCTCTGCTCTCTGTAACAGTCATTCTGCACCCCAGTCTCCAAGCTCTGCTCTCTGTATAGTTTCTCTGCACCTCATTCTACAACCTCTGCTCTCTGCAACAGTCTTTCTGAACCCCACTCTCCAACCTCTGCTCTCTGCAACAGTCCGTCTGCACCCCAGTCTCCAACATCTGCTCTCTGCAACAGTCCTTCAACACCCCAGTCTCCAACTCTGCTTTCTGCAACGATCTTTCTGAACCCCAGTCTCCAACGTCTGCTCTCTGCAAGAGTTTTTCTGGACCACAGTCTCCAAGCTCTGCTCTCTGTAACAATCTTTCTGCACCCCAGTCTTCAACCTCTGCTCTCTGCAACGATCCTTCTTCAACAAAGTCTCCAACCTCTGCTCTCGGCAACAGTCCTTCTACACCCCAGTCTTCAATATCTGCTCTCTGCAACAGTCCTTTTGCACCTCACTCTGAAAAGTCTGCTCACTGGAAGGATCCTACTGCACCACAGTCTCCTACTTCTGCTCTCTGTAACAGTCCTTCTGCACCTCATTCTCCCAACTCTGCTCTTTGTAAGATCCTTGTACAACCAAGTCTTTAAACTCTGCACTCTGTAACAGTCCTTCTGCACAACAGTCTCCAAACTCTGCTCTCTGTCACAGGCCTTCTGCACCCCAGTCTCCAACCTCTTCTCTCTGCAAGAATTCTTCTCCACCCCAGTCTCCAGAATCTGCTCTCTGCAACAGTCCTTTTGCACCCCAGTCTAAAAACTCTGCTCTCTGTAAGATCGATCTTAACCCCAGGCTCCAAACTCTGGTCTCTGTAACAGACCTCTGCACCCCAGTCTCCAAACACTGCTCTCTGTAACAGTACTTCTGCCCCTCAGTCTCAAACCTCTGCTCTGTGTAAGTCCTTCTGCACCCCAGTCTCTAATATTTGCTATCTGCCACAGTTCTTCTAGACCCAATTCTCAAACATCTGCTCTCTGGAACACTCCTTCTGCACCCCAGTCTCAAAACTGTGCTCTCTGCAACGATCTATCTGGACCCCAGTTACCAACGTCTGCTCTCTGCAACAGTCCTTCTGCAACACAGTCTCCAACCTCTTCTCTTTGTAAGATCCTTCTGCACTCTAGTTTCCAAACTCTGCTCTCTGTAACATTCCTTCTCCACCGGAGTCTCAAACATCTGTCTTCTGCAACAGTAATTCTGCTTCCCAGTCTCCGAGATCTGCTCTCTGTAACAGTCCTTCTATACCGAAGTCTCCAACCTCTGCTATTTGTCACGGTCCTTCTACACCCCAGTCTCCAACATCTGCTTTCTGTACCAGTCTTTCGGAACCCCAGTTTCCAACCTCTGTTCTCTGTATCTATCCTTCTGCATCTCAGTCTCCAAACTGTGCTCTATGTAAGAGTCATTCTGCACCCCAGTCTCCAACCTCTTCTCTCGATAACAGTCTTATACCGCAGTCTCCAAACTCTGCTCTCTGTAAAGGTCCTTCCGCATCCCAATTTCCAAACTCTGCTTCCTATAACAGTCCTTCTGCACCCCAGTCTCCAAACTCTACTCTCTGCAACAGTCCTTCTGCACTGCAGTCTCCAAACTCTGCTCTCTGCAAGGATACTTCCGGACCCTAGTCTCCAATCTCTACTCTCTGCAACAGTCCTTCTGCACCACAGTCTCCAACCTCTGCTCTCTGTAAGATCTTTCTGCACTCCAGTTTACTAAATTTGCTATCTCAAACATTTCTTCTCCATCGCAGTCTCCAACATCTGGTTTCTGCGTTGGTGGGGCACCCCAGTCTCCAACCTCTGTCCTCTGTAACAGTCCATCTGAACCCCAATATCGAACCTCTGCTCTCTGTAACAGTCCTCCTGTACCGCAGTCTCAAACCTTTGCTCTCGGGAACGGTCCTTCTGCACCCCAGTATCCAAAATCTGCTTTCTTTATCAGTCATTCTGAACCCCAGTCTCAAAACTCTGCTCTCTGTATCTATCCTTCTGCACCTCAGTTTCCAACCTGTGCTCTCTGTAACATTCCATCTGCACCCCAGTCTCCAAACTTTGCTTTATGTAAGGATTTTTCTATACCACAGTCTCCAAACTCTAGTCTCTGTAACGGTCCTTCTGCACCCCAATTTCCAACCTCTGCTTTCTGTAACAGTCCTTCAGGACCTTAGTCTCAAAACTCTGCTGTCTATAACAGTACTTCTATACCTAAGTCTACAACCTCTGCTCTCTGTAACAGTCCTTCTGCACCTCAGTCTGACACCTCTGTTCTCTACACGATCCTTCTGCACCCCAGTTTCCAACCACTGCTCTCTGTAACAGTCAACCTGAACGTCAGTCTCCAACCTCTGCTCTCTGTAAGATCCTTCAGCAAGCCAGTATCCAAACTCTGCTCTCTATAACAGTCTTTCTGCAACCCAGTCTCCAAACTCTCCTCTCTTTTACAGGCCTTCTGCACGCCAGTCTCCAAACTCTGCTCTCTGTAGCAGGCCTTCTGCACCACAGTCTCCAACCTCTGCTCTCTACAACAATCCTTCAGCACCCCAGTCTCCAAACTCTGCTCTCTGCAATGTTCCTACTGCTCCCTAGTCTCCAACCTCTGGTCTCTGCAACCGTCCTTCTGCACCTTAGTGTCCAAATTCTGCTCTCTGTAAGATCCTTTTGCACGCCTGTATCACACCTCTGCACTCTTTAATAGTCCTTCTGCACCCCAGTCTCCAACCTCTGCTCTCTATAACAGTCCTTCTTCAACCTAGTTACAAATATCTGCTCTCTGCAACAGTCCTTCTGCACCCCAGTCTACAAGGTCTGCTCTCTGCAACAGTTCTTCTGCACCTCAGTCTTAAAACTCTGCTCTCTGCAACGACCCTTCTGCACCCCAGTCTCCTACATCTGGTCTCTCTAACAGTCCTTCTGCAACTCAGTCTCCCAACTCTGCTCTCTGTATGATCCTTCTGAAACCCAGTCTTTAAACTCTGCACTCTGTAACAGTCCTTTGGAACAACAGTCTATAAACTCTGCTCTCTGTAACAGGCCTTCTTTAACACAGTCTCCAACCTCTTCTCTCTGCAATGATTTTTCTCCACCCCAGTCTCCAACATCTGCTCTCTGCAACAGTCTTTTTGCACCCCAGTCTCCAAACTCTGCTCTCTGTAAGATCCATCTGAACGCCAGTCTCCAAACTCTGCTCTCTGTAACAGTCTTTCTGCAACCCAGTCTCCTAAATCTGCTCTCTGTAACAGTCCTTCTGCACCTCAGTCTCCAAACTCTGCTTTGTGTAACAGTCCTTATGCAACCCAATATCTAATATCTGCTCTCTGCAACAGTCTTTCTGCACCCCAGACTCCATCATCTTTTCTCTGCAACTGTCCTTCTGCACCCCATTCTCCAAACATTGCTCTCTGCAACGATTTTTATGGACCCCTGTCTCCAGTGTCTGCTCTCTGCAACAGTCTTTCTGGACCACAGTCTCCAAGCTCTCTCTCTGTAACATCCTTCTGCACTCCAGTTTCCAAACTCTGCTCTCTGTAACATTCTTTCTTAACCCAAGTCTCATACCACGATCCTCTGCAAAACTCCTTCTGCTCCCCAGTCTCCGAGATCTGCTCTCTGTAACAGTCCTTCTGTACCACAGTCTCCAAATTCTGCTTTTTGTAACGGTCCTTCTAAACCCCAGTCTCCAAACTCTGCTTTCTGTATCAGTCTGTCTGAACCCGAGTCTCCAACCTCTGTTCTCTGTATCTATCTTTCTGCACCTCAGTCTACAACCTGTGCTCTATGTAAGAGTCCTTCTGCACCCCAGTCTCCAACCTCTTTTCTCGGTAACACTCCTATACCGCAGTCTCCAACCTCTGCTCTCTGTAATGGTCCTTCTGCACCCAAATTTCCAAACTCTGCTCTCTGTAAAAGTTTTTCTTAAACTCAGTCTCCAACCTCTGCTCTCTGTAACAATCCTTCTACACCTCAGTCTCTAAACACTGCTCTCTGTAACACTCCACCTGCACCTCAGTCTCCAACCTCTGCTCTTTGCAAGATCCTTCTGCAACCCAGTCTCCAAATACCGCTCTCTATAACAGTTTTTCTGCACCACAGTCTCCAACCTCTGCTCTCTGAAACAGCTCTTCTTCACCCCAGTCTCCAACCTTTGATCTCTGCAACAGTCTTTCTGCACCCCAGTCTCAAATTTCTGCTCTCTTTAACAGTCCTTCTGCACCCCAGTCTCCAAACTCTGCTCTCTGTAACAATCCTTCTGCACCTTAGTCTCCAACCTCTGCTCTCTGCAACAGTCCTTCTGCACCCCAGTGTCCAAAATCTGCTCTATGCAACAGTCCTTCTGCACCTCAGTCTCCAAACTCTGCTCTCTGTAACAGTCCTCCTGTAGTGCAGTCTCCAAAATCTGCACTTTGTATGGGTACTTCTGCTCCCCAGTCTTCAACCTCTGCTTTCTGTATCAGTCCTTCTGCACCAAAGTCTCAAACCATTGTATCTGCAACAATCCTTCTACACCGCAGTCTCCAAACTGTGCTATCTGCAACAGTCCTTCTGCACCCCAGGCTTCAACCTCTGCTCTCTGTAACAATGCTTCTGCACCTCAGTTACAAAACTCTGCTCGCTACAACGGTGCTTCTGCACCTCAGTCTCTAACCTCTACTCTCTGTAACAGTCCTACTGAACCTCAGTCTCCAACATCTGATCTCTCTAAGATCCTTCTGAAACCCAGTCTTTAAACTCTGCCCTCTGTAACAGTCCTTCTGCACCCCTTCTCCAACCGCTGTTCTCTGTAACATTCCTTTTGGACGCTGGTCTCAAACCTCTGCTCTCTACAAGGATCCTTCTGAACCGCAGTCTCCATCATCTGCTCTCTACAACAGTCCTTCTGCACCCCAGTCTCCAATATCTGCTCTCTGCAACAGTCCTCCTGCACCTCAGTCTGAAAACTCTGTTCTCTGCAACGATCCTTTTGCACCCCAGTATCCAACCTCTGTTCTCTGTAAAAGTCCTGCTGAACCACAGTCTCTAAGCTCTGCTCTCTGTGAGATCCTTCTGCAACCCTGTCTCCAAACTCTGCTGTCTGTAACAGTCCTTTTGTACCCCAGTCTCCAACATCTGCTCTCTGTAACAGGCCTTTTGCACCCCATTCTTCAACCTCTGCTCTCTGCAACAGTTCTTCTGCACCCGAGTCTCCAAACTCTGCTTTTTGTATCAGTCTATCTGCACCCCAATCTCCAACCTCTGCTCTCTCTAATAGTACGTCTGCATCTCAGTCTACAAAGTCTGCTCTCTGAAACAGTCCTTCTGCACCAAAGTCTCCAACCTCTGCCTCTGTAACAGTCCTACTGCAACACAGTCTTCAACCTGTACTCTCTGCGACAGTCCTTCTTCACCCAAATCTCAAACCTGTGCTCTCCGCAACAGTCCTGCTACACCTCATGTCCAGCCTCTGCTCTCTGCTGAAGTCCCTCTGAGACCAATCTCCAATGTCTGCTCTCTGTAACAATCCTTCTGCATCTCAGTCTCCAACCTCTGCTCTCTGCAATGGTTTTTCTGCACCTCGGGCTCTATTCTCTGAAAAAGTACTTCTGCACCACTTCTCCAAACTCTGATCTTCGTAACAGGCCTTCTGCACCCCAGTCTCTGACCTCTGTTCTCTATAATGATCCTTCTGCACCCCAGTCTCCAACCTCTGCTCTCTTTACCAGTTCTTCAGCACCCCAGTCTCCAAACACTGCTCTCTGTAACAGTCTTTCTGCACCTCAGTCTCCAACCTTGCTCTCTGCAACAGTCCTTCTGCACTCCAGTCTCCAACCTCTGCTCTCTGCAAGAGTCCTTCTGCACCCCAGTCTCCAACATGTGCTCTCTGCAAAAGTCCTTCTGCACCTCAGTCTGAAAACTCTGTTCTCTGCAATGATCCTTCTGCACCCTAGTCACCAACCTCTGCTCTCTGTAACTGTCCTTTTGCACCACAGTCTCCAACCTCTGCTCTCTGCAACAGTCCTTTTTCACCTCAGTCTCCAATCTGTGCTCTAAGCAATGATTCATCTGCACCTCAGTATACAAACTCTACTCTCTGTAACAGTCCTTCTGCTCCCCAGTCTCTAACCTCTGCTTTCTGCAACAATCCTTCTTCACCCCAGTCTGCAACGTCTGCTCTCTGCAACAAACCTTCTGCACCCCAGTCTCCAAACTCTGCTCTCTGCATCGATCTTTCTGCACCCCACTCTCCAAAACCTGCTCTATTTAACAGTCCTTCTGCACCCCTGTCTCCAACCTCTGCTCTATGTAATATCTGTCTGCACCACAGTTTTAAAACTCTGCTCCCAGTAATATTCTATCTCTACCACAGTCTCCAATCTCTGATTTCTGCAATGGTACTGCTGCACATGAGTCTCCAACCTCTGTTCTCAGTAACAGTCCTTCTTCTCCCCATCTCCAACCTCTTCTCTATAACAGTCCTTCTGCACCTCAGTCTCCAAACTCTGCTCTCGGCAACAGTACTTCTGCACCCCTGTCTCCAACCTCTTTTCTCTGTAAGATCCTTCTGCACCTTAGTCTCCAAACTCTGCTCTCTGTAACAATTCTTCTGCACCTTAATCTCCAACATGTGCTCTCTGCAACAGTCCTTATACACCCGATTCTCTAAACTCTGTTCTCTGCAACAGTCCTTCTGAACCACAGTTTCCAACATCTGCTCTCTGTAACAGTCATTCTGTACCCTAGTCTCAAACCTATGCTCACTGTAACAGTCCTTCTGCACTGCAGTCTCCAAACTCTGCTCTCTCGAAAGGTCCTTCTGCACCACAGTCTCCAACCTCTGCTCTCTGTATCAGTACTTCTGCACCCCAGTCTCCAACCTCTGCTCTCTGTAACATTCCCTCTGCTCCTCAGTCTCCAAACTCTGCTCTCTGTGACAGTTTTTCTTCACCCAAGTCTCTTACCTCTTCTCTCTGCAACAGTTCTTCTGAACCCCAGTCTCCAATATCTTCACTCTGAAATAGTCCTTCTCAACCCCAGTCTCCAAACTCTGCTCTCTGTAACAGGCCTCCTGTACTGCGGTCTTTAAAGTCTGCTCTCTGTAATTTTTTTCTTCACCACAGTCTCCAACTTCTTCTTTCTCTATCAGTCCTTCTGCACCCCAGTCTCCAACCAGTGATCTCTGTAACAGTCCTTCTGCATTTCAGTCTCCAAACTCTGCTCTCTGCAACATTTCTTCTCCACCCAAGTATTCAAACTCTGTTCCCTCAAACAGTCCTTCTACACCACAGTCTCCAAACTCTGCTATCTGCAACAGTCCTTCTGCACCCAGTTTCCAAAATCTGCTCTCTGTAACAATCCTTCTGATCCTCAGTCTCCAACCTCTACTCTCTGTAACAGTCGTTCTGCACCTCAGTCTCGAACCTCTGCTCTGTGTAAGATCTTTAGGCAACCAGTCTCCAAACTCTTCCCTCTGTAACAGTCCTTCTGCACCCTTTCTCCAAAACTTTCTCTCTGTAACAAGCATTCTGCACCCCAGTCTCCAACCTCTGTTCTCTGTACCAGTCCTTCTGCATCCCAGTCTAAAACCTCTGCTCTCTACAACGATCCTTTTTCACCCCAGTCTCCAACGTCTGCTTTTTGCAACAGTCCTTCTGCACCCAAGTCTCCAACAACTGCTCTCTGCAACAGTCCTTCTGCACCTCAGTCTGAAAATTCTGTGCTCTGAAATGATCCTTCTGCACTCCAGTCTGTAAACTCTTCTCTCTGTAACAGTCTTTCTGCTTATGAGTCTCCAACCTCTGCTCTCTGTAACAGGACCTCCGCAAGTCAGTCTCCAACGTCTGCTCTCTGCAACAGTTCTTCTGCACCACAGTCTCCAACCTCTGCTCTCTACAACAGTTCTTCTGAACACTACATACCAACATCTGCTCTCTGAAACAGTCCTTCTTCACCCCAGTCTCCAACATCTGCTCTCTGCAACAATTCTTCGGCACCTCAGTCTGAAAACTCTGCTCTCTGCGACGACACTTCTGCACCCCAGTCTCCTACCTCTTCTCTCTGTAAGTCCTTCCACACCTAAGTCTCCCAAATCTGCTATCTGTAAGATCCTTCTGAAACCCAGTCTTTAAACTCTGCACTTTGTAACAGTCCTTTTGCACCCCAGTCTCCAAACTCTGCTCTCTGAAACAGTCCTTCTGCACCCCAGTCTTCAAACTCTGCTCTGTGTAACAGTCTTCTGCACCCCAGTTTCTAAAGTCTGCTCTCTGAAACAGTCTTTCTGCACCCCAGTCTCCAAACTCTTCTCTCTGCAATGATCCTACTGCACCCCAGTCTCAAACCTCTGATCTCTACAAGAATCCTTCTTCACCTCAGTCTCCAACTTCTACTCTCTGTAATATCCTTCTTCACCCCTGTCTCCAAGCTCTGCTCCTTTAAACCATCCTTCTGCACACCAGTCTCCAATCTCTACTCTATGTAACAGGACTTCTGCACCTCAGTCTCCAATCACTGCTCTCTGCAACAGTCCTTCTGCACCACAGTCTCCAAACTCTGGTTTCTGTTAGATCCTTCTGCACTCCAGATTCTAAAATCTGTTCTCTGTAACATTACTTTTATTCCCCAGTTTTTATCCTCTGCTTTGTGCAAGTGTCCTGCAGAACCTTAGTCTCCAAACTCTGTCCTCTGCAACAGTCTTTCTGCTCCCAGTCTCCAACATCTGCTCTCTGTAACAGTCCTTATGTACCGCAGTCTCCAACCCATACTCTTCGTAACGGGCATTCTGCACCCCAGTCTCCAAATACTGCTTTCAGTATCAGTCCTTCTGAACCTCAGTCTTAAACTTCTGCTCTCTGTATCTATCCTTCTGCACCTCAGTCTCCAATCTGTGCTCTCTGTATCATTCCTTCTGCACCCCAGTCTCCAACCTCTACTCTCTGTAACAGTTTTTCTATACCGCAGTCTCCAAACTCTGGTCTCTGTAACGGTCCATCTGTACCCCAATTTCCAACCTCTACTTTCTGTAACAGTCCTTCTGCACATCAGTCTGATACCTCTGCTCTCTACACGATCCTTAGGCACCCCAGTTTCAAAACATTGCTCTATGTAACAGTCCACCTGCACCTAAATCTCCACCCTCTCCTCTCTATAAAAGGCCTTCTTCACGCCAGTCTCCAAAGTCTTCTCTCTGTAGCAGGCCTTCTGCACCCCAGTCTACAAAATCTGCTCTCTGCAATGATCCTTCTGCACCCCAGTCTCCAACCTCTGCTCTCTGCAATGATTCTAGTGCACCCCAGTCTCCAACATCTGATCTCTGCAACAGTCCTTCTGCACCACAGTCTCCAAATTCTGCTCTCTGTAAGATCCTTCTGCACCCCTGTATCCAACCTCTGCTCTCTGTAACAGTTCTTCTGAATCCAAGTCTCCAACCTCGGCTCTGTGTAGCAGGACATCCACACATCCGTCTCTAAATTCTGCTCTCTGATACAGTCCTTCTGCACCATATTCTCCAACCTCTGCTCTCTACAACAGTCCTTATGCACCCTAGTTACCAACATATGCTCTCTGCCACAGTCATTCTGCACCCCAGTCTCCAACATCTGCTCTCTGCAACAGTTTTTCTGCATCTCTGTCTGAAAGCTCTGCTCTCTGAAACGACCCTTCTGCACCCCAGTCTCCTACCTCTGCTCTCTGTAACAGTCCTATTTCTCCTCAGCCTCCAAACTCTGCTCTCTGTAAAATCCTTCTGCAACTCAGTCTTTAAACTTTGCACTCTTTAACAGTCCTTCTGCACAACAGTCTCCAACCTCTTCTCTCTGTAACAGTCCTTCTGCACCCCAGTCTCCAACCTCTTGTCTCTGCAACTATTTTTCTCCACCGCAGTCTCCAACATCTGCTCTCTGCAACAGTCCTTTTGCACCCCAGTCTCCAACCTCTTCTCTGTATAAGATCCATCTGAACCCCAGTCTTCAACCTCTGCTCTCTGTAACAGTCCTTCTGCACCCGAGTCTCCAACTCTGATCTCTATAACAGTCTTTCTGCACCCCAGTCTCCAACACCTGCTCTCTACAACGATCCTTCTTCTCCCCAGGCTCCAACCTCTGTTCTCTGCAGTGGTCCTTCTACATCCCAGTTTTCAAAATCTGCTCTCTGTAACAGTCCTTCTGCACCTCAGTCTCCAAACTCTGCTCTCTGAAACAGTCCTTCTGAACCCCTGTCTCCAACCTCTGCTCTCAGTAACAGTCCTTCTGCACCCCAATCTCCAAACTCTGCTCTCTGTAGCACTCCTTTTGCACCCCAGTCTCCACCTTCTACTCTCTGTAAAAGTCCTTATGCATCTCAGTCTTCAACCTCAGCTCTCTTTAAGATCCTTCTGCAACCCATTCTCCAAACGCTGCTCTTTGTAACAGTCTTTGGCACCCCAGTCTCCAAACACTGCTCTCTGTAAGAATCATTCTGCACCCCAGTCTTCAACCTCTGCTCTCTGTAACAGGCCGTCTGCACCCCAGGATCCAACATCTGCTCTCTACAACAGTCCTTCTGCACCTAAGTCTGAAAACTCTGCTCTCTGCCACAATCCTTCTGCACCCAAGTTTCCAACATTTGCTCTCTGTAATAGTCCTTCTGAACCTCAGTCTCCAAAATGCTCTCTGTAAGATCTTTGTGCAACCTAGTCTCGAAATTGTGCTATCTATAACATTCCTTCTTCACCCCAGTCTTCAAACACTGCTCTCTGTAACAGGCCTTCTGCACCCCAGTCTCCAATCTCTGCACTATATAACAGGCCTTCTGCACACAGTCTCCAACCTCTTCTCTCCGCAAGGATCCTTCTTCACCTCAGTCTCCAAACTCTGCTCTCTGCAACAGTCCTTCTGGACACCAGTCTCCAACCTCTGCTCTCTGTAACAATCCTTTTGCACCCCGGTCTACAAACTTTGCTCTCTGTAAAAGTCCTTCTCTACTGCAGTCTCCAAACTCTGCTCCCTGTAACGGTCCTTCTGAACCCCAGTCTCCAACCTCTGCTTTGTGTATCAGTTTTTCTGCACCCCAGTCTCCAACCTCTGCTCTCCGTATCAGTCCTTTTGCACCTCAGTCTCCAAACTCTGTTCTCTGCAGCAGTCTTTTTACACCCCAGGAACCAAACTCTGTTCTGTGTAACTATCCTTCTGCACCATAGTTACCAACCTCTGCTCTGTGCAACGATCCTTCTTCACCCCAGTATCCTAACTCTTTTCTCTGTATCAGTCCTTCTGCACCACAGTCTCCAAACTCTGCTCTCTGCATCAGTCCTTATGCACCCAAGTCTCCAAACTCTGCTCTCTTCAACATTTCTCCTGCACCCCAGTCTCAAACCTGTACTCTCTGTAACTGTCCTTCTGCAACTCAGTCTCCAACCTCTGCTCTCTGTAAAAGTCCTTCTGCACCCCAGTCTCAAACATTGGCTCTCTGCAACGATCCTTCTTCTACCCAGTCTCCAAACTCTGCTCTCTGTAAAAGTCCTTTTGTATCACAGTCTCCAAACTTTTCTCTTTGTAATGGTCCATCTGCACCCCAAATGCCAACCTCTGCTTTCTATCAAAGTCTTTTTGCACCTCATAGTCCAACCTCTCTTCTCTGTAACAGTCCTTCTAAGCCTCAATCTGAAACCTCAGCTCTCTGCATCGATCCTTCTGCACCCCAGTCTCCAAACTGTGCTATCTCTAACAATCCTTCTGCACTCAAGTCTCCAACATCTGCTCTCTGTAACAGGTCTTCTGCAACCCAGTCTCCAAACTCTGCTCTATGTAACAGTCTTTCTGCACCTCAGTCTCCAACCTCATCACTCTGAAACGGACCTTCTGCTCCCCAGTCTCCAACCTCTGCTCTCTGCAAGAATCATTCTGCATCCCAGTCTCCGACGTCTGCTTTCTGCAACAGTCCTTCTACACCCCAGTCTCCAAACTCTGCTGTCTGCTACAGTCCTTCTGCACCCCAGCCTCCAACTCTGCTCTGTGCAACGGTCCTTCTGCACACGAGTCTCCAAACTCTGCTCTCTGTAACAGTCCTTTTGCACCTCAGTATCCAACCTCTGCTCTCTGCAACAGTCCTTCTGCACCTCAGTCTCCAAGCTCTTCTCTTTGCAACAGTCCTTATACACTCCAGTCTCCAACCACGTCTCTCTGCAAGGATGCTTTTGCATCCCAGTCTCCAACTTCTGCTCTCTGCAACAGTCCTTCTGCACTCCAGTCTCAAACTTCTGCTCTTCGCTACAGATTTTCTTCACCCCAGTCTCAAAATTCTGCTCGCTGCAACATTTTTTCTTCACCCCAGTCTCCAACCTGTGCTCTCTGTAACTGTCCTGCTGCACCCCAGTCTCCAAACTCTGATCTCTGTAGCTATCCTACTTCACCTCAGTCTTCAATCTCTGCTCTCTGCAAGATCCTTCTCCACCTCAATCTCCAAGTTCTGCAATCTGTATCGGTCCTTCTGCACCCCAGTCTCCAACCTCTGCTCTCTGAAACGATCCTTCTGAACCTCAGTCTCCAACCTCTGCTCTCTGTAACAAACCTTCTGCACCCCACTCTCCAAACTCTGCACTCTGTAACAGGCCTTCTGCAACCCAGTTTCCAACTTCTTCTCTCTGCAACGATTCTTCTTCATCTCAGTCTCTATCCTCTGCTCTCTACAACTGTCCTTCTGCACCCCAGTCTCCTTCCTCTGCTCTCTGTAAGAATCCTTCTGCACCCCAGTCTCCGACCGCTCCTCTCAGTAACAGTCTTTCTGCACCTCAGTGTCCAACCTCTGCTCTCTGTAATAAACCTTCAGCACCTCAGTCTCCAACCGCTGCTCTCTGTAACAGGCCTTCTGAACCCCATTCTCCAACCTATGCTTTCTGGATCAGTCCTTTTGCACACCATTATTATAACTCTGCTTTCTGTAACAGTCTTTCTGTACCACAGTCTCAAAACTCAGCTCTCTGTAATGGTCCTTCTGTACCACAGTCTCCAACGTCAGCTTTCTGTATCAGTTCTTCTGCACCCCAGTCTCCAAACTCTGCATTCAGTAAGAGTCTTTCTGCAACCCAGTCTCCAACTTCTGCTCTCTGCAACATTTCTTCTGCACCCCAGTCTCCATCTGTGCTCTCTGTAACTGTCCTTCTGCACCCCAGTATCCAACCTCTGCTCTCTGTAACAATCTTTCTGCACCACAGTCTGAAAACTCTGCTCTATGCAACGATCCTTTTCACCCTCATAATCCAACCTCTGCTCTCCGCAATAATCTTTCTGCACCCGAGTCTCCAACCTCTGCTTCCTGTAAGAGTCCTTCTGCACTTCAGTCTCTCATCTCTGCTCTCTGTAACAATCATTCTGCACCTCAGTCTCCATTCTCTGCTATCTGTAAAAATCCATCAGCACACCAGTCTCCAACCTCTGTTCTCTGTAACAGGTCTTCTGCACCACAGTCTTCAATCTCTGCTCTCTGTAACAGGCCTAATGCACCCAAGTCTCCAACTCTTCTCTCTGCAGTAATCCTTCTTCACCTCAGTCTCCAACCACTGCTCTCTATAACAGTCCTTCTGCACCTCAGTCTCCAAACTCTGCTCTCTGCAACAGTCTTTCTGTACCGTAGTCTCCAACCTCTGCTGTATGTAACGTTCCTTCTGCACCCCAGTCTCCAAACTCTGCTCTCTGTAACAGTCCTGCTGCACCTCACTCTCCAATCTCTGCTCTTTTCAACAATTCTTCTGCTCCCCAGTCTCCAACATCTGCTCTCTGTAAGATCCTTCTTCACTCCGGTCTCCCAACTTTGCTCTCTATAACAGTCCTTCTGCATCTCAATCTCCAACTTCTGCTCTATGCAACATTCCTTCTGCAGCCCAGTATCCAACCTCTGTTCTCAGCAAAAGGCTTTCTACACCCCAGGCTCCAAACTCTGCTCTCTGTAACAGTCCTTCTGTACTGCAGTCTCCAACCTCTGTTGTCTGTAACGGTCCTTCTGCACCCGAGACTCCAAACTCTACTTTCCATATCAGTTATTCTGTACCCCAGTCTCCAAACACTGCTCTCCGTAAAAGTCCTTCTGCACCTAAGTCTCCAACCTCTGCTCTCTGAAAGTATTCTACTGCATCCTGGTTTCCAAGCTCTTCTTTCTGCAACAGTCCTTCTACACACCAGCCTTCAAACTCTGCTCTCTGCAACGATCCTACTGCACCCCAATCTCCAACCTCTGCTCTCCGCTACAGTTCTTCTTCACCCCAGTCTCAAACCTCTGCTCTCTGCAACATTTCTTCTGCACCCCAGTCTCCAACCAGTGCTCTCTGCAACTGTCCTGCTGCACCCCAGTCTCCAACCTCTGCTCTCTGTAGCGATCCTTATGCATCTAAGTCTCCAACCTCTGCTCTCTGCAACAGTCCTTCTGCACCCCAGTCTCCAAGCTCTGCTCTCTGTAACAGTCCTTCTGCACATCACTGTCCAAACTCTGCTCTCTGTAAAAATTCTTCTTTTCCTCAGTCTTCAAATTCTGTTCTCTGTAACAGGCCTTCTGCACCGCAGTCTTCAACCTCTGCTCTCTGTGGCGTTCTTTCTGTACCACAGTCTCCAAACTCTGCTCTCTGTAACAGACCTTCTGCACCCCATTCTCCAACCTCTGCTCTCTGTATCAGTTCTTCTGGTAACCAATCTACAAACTCTACTCTCTGTAACGCTCCTTATAGACCCCAATCTCCTCCTCTGCTCTCTGTAACACTCTTTCTGCACCCCAGTCTCCATCCTTTGCTCTCTGTAAGAATCCTTCTGCACCTCAGTCTCCAACTGCTCCTCTCTATAACAGTACTACTGCACCTCAGTCTCCAAACTCTGCTCTCTGTAATGAACCTTCAGGACCTCAGTCTCCAACCGCTGCTCTCTGTAACAGGCCTTCTGAACCCCGTTTGCCAACCTATGCTTTCTGGATCAGTCCTTTTGCAAAACAGTATCCTACCTCTGCTCTCTGTAACAATTCTTCTGCACCTGAGTCTCCAAACTCTGCTCTCTGAAACGGTCCGTCTGCACCCCAGTCTCTAAACTCTGTTCTCTGCATCAGTCCTTCTGCACCCCAGTATCCATCCTCTGCTCTCTGTAACAGTCCTCCTGTACCACAGTCTCAAAACTCTGCTCTCTGTAATGGTCCTTCTGCACCCCAGTCTCCAAACTCTGCTATCTGCAACAGTCCTTCTGCACCTCAGTCTCAAAACTCTGCTGCCTGTAAAAGTCTTTCTACACCCCAGTCTCCAAAATCTGCTATCTGCAAAAGTCCTCCTGCACCCCAGTCTCCAACCTTTGCTCTCTGTAACAATCTTTCTGTACCTCAGTCTCCAACCTCTACTATCTGTAACATTCCTTCTGCATCTCAGTCTCCAACCTCTGCTCTCTGCAATAGTCCTTAATCACCCCTGTCTCAAATTCTGGTCCCTGCAACAGTCGTTCTACACCCCTGTCTCCAACCTCTGCTATCTGCAACAGTTTTTCTGCACCTTAGTCTCCAACCTCTGGTCTCTGCAACGAACCTTCTGCACCCCAGTCTCCAACATCTGCTCTCTGCAAGAGTCCTTCTGCACCTCAGTCTGAAAACTCTGCTCTCTGCAACGATCCTTCTTCACCTCAGTTCCCAAACATTAATCTCTGTAATGGTCCTTCTGAAGCCCCGTATTCAAACTCTGCTCTCTGTAAAAATCCTTCTGCACCTCAGTCTCCAACATCTGCTCTCTGAAAAAGTTCTTCTGTACCCCAGTCTCTAACATCTGCTCTCTGCAGCAGTCCTTCTGCACCTCAGTCTCTAACCTCTACTTTCTGTAACAGTCCTTCTGCACCTCAGTATCCAACATTTGCTCTTTGTAAGATTCTTCTGCAACCCAGTATCCAAACTCTGCCCTCTGTAACAATCCTTCTGAACCCCTTATCCAAACTCTGTTCTCTGTAACAGTTGTTCTGAACACCAGTCTCAATACTCTGCTTTCCACAAAGATCATTCTGCACCCCAGTCTCCTTCCTCTGCTCTCTGCAACAGTCCTTCTCCACCCCAGTCTCCCACCTCTGCTCTCTGTAACAGTCCTCCTGTAGTGCACTCTCAAAAATCTGCTCTATGTAACGGTCCTTCTGCACCAAAGTCTCCAATCTGTACTCTCTGTAACACTCCTGCTGCACCTCAGTATCCAAACTCTGCTCTCTCCAACAGTCCTTCTGCACCTCAGTCTGAAAAATTTGTTCTCTACAAGGATCCTTCTGCACCCCAGTCTCAAGACTCTGCTCTCTGTAAAAGTCTTTTTGCACCCCACTCTCCAACCTCTGCTCTCTGTAATAGTGCTTCTTCACCTCAGTCTACAAACTCTGCTCTCTGCAACAGTCCATCTGCACCCCAGTCTCCAAACTCTGCTTACAGTATCACTCCATCTGCACCACAATTTCCAACATCCGCTCTCTGTAAGAGTCTTTCTGCACCTCAGTCTACACACTCTGCTCTCTGCAACAGTCCTTCTGCACCCAAATCTCCAATATCTACATTCTGCAACAGGCCTTCTGCACCAAATTTCCAAACTCTGCCTCTTAAACAGTCCTTCTGCACTCCAGTCTCCAATCTCTGCTTCCTGCAACAGTCCTTTTGCACCCCAGTCTCCAACCTCTGCTCTCTGCAAAAGTCCTTCTCCACCCCAGTCTCCAACCTCTGCTCTCTTCAACAGTCCTTCTGCACCAAAGTATCCAACCTCTACTTTCTGTAAGATCTTTCTGCACTCCAGTATCCAAACTCTACTCTCTATAACATTCCTTCTCCACCCCATTCTTTAATCTCTGCTTTTTGCAAATGTCCTGCAACACCCCAGTCTCAAACCTCTGTCCTCTGCAACAGTCCTTCAGCTCCCCAGTCTCCAACCTCTGCTTTCTGCAACAGTCATTCTGCACCCAGTCTCCAAACTCTGCTCTCTATAACAATCCTTCTGCACCTCAGTCTCCAAACTCTGTTCTCTGCAACTGTCTTTCTGCACCTCAGTCTCCAACCTCCACTCTCTGTAAGAGTCCTCATGTACCGCAGTCTCCAACCTCTGCTCTCGGTAACGGTCCTTCTGCACCCCAGTCTCCAACCTCTGCTCTCTTTAACAGTCCTTCTGAACCCCAGTCTCAAACCTCTGCTCTCTGTATCTATCCTTCTGCACCTCAGTCTCCAACCTCTGCTATCTGTTACAGTTTTTCTAAACCACAGTCTCCAAACTCTGGTCTTTTTAAGGTCCTTTTGCACCTTAATTTCCAACCAAGTCTTTCTGTAACACTCCTTCTGCACCTCAGTCTCCAAAACTCTGCTCACTGTAACAGTCCTTCTACACCTCAGTCTCCAACCTCTGCTCTCTGTAAAAGTCTATCTGCACCTCAATCTGACACCTCTGCTCTCTGAACGATCCTTCTGCACCCCAGTGTCTTACCACTGCTCTCTGTAACAGTCCCCCTGCACCTCAGTCTCAAACCTCTGCTCTCTGTAAGATCCTTGAGGAACTCAGTCTCCAAACTCTGCTCTCTATAACAGTCCTTCTGCACCCCAGTCTCCAACCTCTCCTCTCTGTAACAGGCCTTCTGCATGAGAGTCTCAAAAGTCTGCTCTCTGTAGCAGGCCTTCTGAACCCCAGTCTCCAACCTCTGCTCTGTGCAACGATCCTTCTGCACCCCAGTCTCCAACTTCTGCTCTCTGCAATGATCCTACTGAACCCCAGTCTCCAACCTCTTATTACTGCAACAGTACTTCTGCAACTCAGTCTCCAAATTCTGCTCTCTGTAATATCCTTCTGCACCCCTGTCTCCAAGCTCGGCTTATTTCAATGATCTTTCTTCACACCAGTGTCCAACCTCTGCTCTATGTAACAGGATTTTGCACCTCAGTCTCCAACCTCTGCTCTCTGCAACAGTCCTTCTCCACCCCAGTCTCCAACTTCTGCTCTCTCTAAGAGTCCTTCTGCACCTCAGTCTCTAACCTCTTCTCTCTGCAACATTTCTTCTGCAGACCAGTCTCCATCCTCTGCTCTCTGCAACAGTCGTTCTGCACCCCAGTCTCCAACCTCTGCTCTCTGCAACAGTCCTTCTGCACCCTGGTATCCAAACTCCGCTCTATAACAATCCTTCTGCACCTCAGTCTCCAAACTCTGTTCTCTGCAACGGTCCTTCTGCACCTCAGTCTCCAACCTCTGCTCTCTGTAGGATCCTTCTAAAACTCAGTCTCAAACCTCTGCTCTCTGTATCTATCCTTCTGCTCCTCAGTCTCCAACCTCTGCTCTCTGTAACAGTCCATCTGCTCCTCAGTCTGACACCTCAGCTCTCTGCACGATCCATCTGCACCCCAGTGTCCAAGCACGGCTTCTGTAACAGTCCACCTGTACCTCAGTCTCCAACCTCTGGTCTCTGTCAGATCCTTCAAAAACTGTCTCAAAACTCTGCTCTGTATAACAGTCTTTCTGCACCCCAGTTTCCAACCTCTCCTCTCAGTAACAGGCCTTTTGCACGCCAGTCTCCAAACTCTCCTCTCTGTAGCAGGCCTTCTGCAGCCCAATTTTGAAACTCTGGTTTCTGTAACAGTCCTTCTGCACCTGAGTCTCCAAACTCTCCTCTCTGTAATAGTCCTTCTACACCTCAGTCCCCAACCTCTGCTCTCTGTAACAGTCCACCTGCACCTCAGTCTCCAAACTCTGTTCTCTGTAAAATCCTTAAGCAACCCAGTCTCCAAACACTGCTCTGTATAACAGTCCTTCTGCACCCCAGTCTCCAAACTCATCTCTCTGTAACTGGCCTTCTGCACTCCAGTCTCCAACCTCTGCTATCTGCAACGATCCTTCTGCACCCTAGTCTCCATCCTCTGCTCTCTGCAATGATCCTACTGCACCCCAGTCTCCAACCTCTGATCTTTGCAACAGTCCGTTTGCAACTCTGTCTCCAACTTCTGCTCTCTTTAAGATCCTTCTGCACCGCTGTCTCCAAGCTCTGCTTATTGCAACGATCCTTCTGCACCCCAGTGTCCAAACTCTGCTCTATGTAACAAAATTTTTCACCTCAGTCTCCAAGCTCTGCTCTATGCAACAGTCCTTTTTTACCCCAGTCTCCAACTTCTGCTCTCTCTAAAAGTCCTTCTGCAACTCAGTCTCCAACATCTACTCTCTGTAAAAGTCCTTCTGCAGCCCAGTCTTCATCCTCTGCTTTCTGTAACAGTCCTTCAGCACCTCAGTCTCGAAATTCTGCTCTCTGTAAGATACTTCTGCACCCCTGTATGCAACCTATGCTCTCTGTAACAGAACGTCTGAATCCGAGTCTCCAACCTCTGCTCTCTGTAACAGTCCTTCTGCACCCCAGTCTCCAACCTCTGCTCTCTACAACAGTCCTTCTGCACCCGAGTTACCAAGATTCTTCTGCAACCCAGTCTTTAAACTCTGCACTCTGTAACAGTCCTTCTGCACAACAGTCTCCAACCTCTGCTCTCTGTAACAGACATTCTGAACCCCAGTCTTTAACCTCTTCTTTCTGCATCGATTCTTCTCCACCCCTGTCTCCAACATCTGATCTCTGCAACACTCCTTTTGAACCCCAGTCTCCAAACTCTGCTCTTTGTAAGATCCATCTGAAGTCCAGTCTCCAAACTCTACTCTCTGTAACAGTCCTTCTGCACCCCAGTCTCCACACTCTGCTCTCTCTAACAGTCCTTTTGCACCTCAGTCTCCAACCTTTGCTCTCTGTAATGGTCCTTCTGCACCCCAGTCTAAAACCTCTATTCTCTGTATCTATCCTTCTGCACCTTAGTCTCCAACCTGTGCTCTATCTAAGAGTCCTTCTGCACACCAGTCTCCAACCTCTGCTCTCGGTAACAGAAGTATACTGCAGTCTCCAAACTCTGCTCTCTGTAATGGTCCTTCTGCACCTGAGTCTCCAAACTCTCCTCTCTGTAACAGTCCTTCTACACCCCAATCCCCAAAATCTGCTCTCTGTAACAGTCCACCTGCACCTCAGTCTCCAACCTCTGCTCTATGTAACAGGACTTCTGCACCTCAGGTTCCAAACATTGCTCTCTGCAACAGTCCTTCTGCACTCCAGTCTCCAAGCTCTGCTCTCTGCAACAGTCCTTCTGCACCACAGTCTCCAACCTCTGCTCTCTGTAAGATCCTTCAGCAAACCAGTCTCCAAACACTGCTCTGTATAACAGTAATTCTGCACCCCAGGCTCCAAATTCTATTCTCTGTAACAATGCTTCTTCACATCAGTTACCAAACTCTGATCTCTGCAATGGTCCTTCTGCACCACAGTCTCCAACCTCTGCTGTCTTTAACAGTCCTGCTGCAACTCGGTCTACAACCTCTGCTCTTTGTAAGATCCTTTTGCAACCTTGTCTAGAAACTCTGCTCTCTCTAGGAGATCTTCTGCAACCCAGTCTCCAACCTCTGCTCTCTTTAACAGGCCTTTTGCACACAAATCTCCCACCTCTACTCTCTGTAACAGTCCTTTTGCACCTCAGTCTCCAACCTCTGCTCTCTGCAACAGTCCTTTTGCACCTTAGTCTCCAAACAGCTCTCTGCATGGATCCTTCTGCACCTCAGTCTCGAAACTCTACTCTCTGTAACACTCCTTCTGCACACCAATCTTAAACCTCTGCTGTATGCAAAGATCCTTCTACAAACCAGTCTCCAACATCTGCTTTCTGCAACAGTCCTTCTGCACCCCTGTCTCCAACTTCTGCTCTCTGCAACAGTCCTATTGCAACTCAGTCTGAAAACTCTGTTATCTGCAACGATCCTTCTGCACCCCAGTCTTCAAACTCTGCACTCTGGAATACTTCCGTTGCACCTCAGTCTCGAAACTCTGCTCTCTGTAAATCCTTCTGCAACCCTGACTACAAACTCTGCTCTCTGTAACACTCGTTCTGCACCCCAGTCTCCAACCTCTGCTCTCTGCAACAGTGCTTGTAAAACCCAGTCTCCAAACTGTGCTCGCTGCAACAGTCCTTCTGCACTCCAGGCTCCATCTTCTGTTCTCTGTAATAATCCTTCTTCACCTCACTTACCAAAATCTTATCTCTGCAATGGTCCTTCTGCACCACAGTCTCCAACCTCTGCTCTCTGTAACAATCTTACTGCACCCCAGTCTCCAGACTCTACTCTCTACTACAATCCTTTTGCACACCAGTGTCCAACCTCTGCTCTCTGCAAAAGTCTTTCTGAAACCCAGTCTCCAACATTTGCTCCCTGCAACAGTACTTCTGAACTTCATTCTGACAACTCTTCTCTCTGCAACGATTCTTGTGCTACCCAGTCTCCAAACTATGCTTTCTGTAATAGTCTTTCTGCACATCAGTCTCCAACCTCTGCTCTCTGTAAGATTCTTCTGCAGCCCAGTTTCCAAATTCTGCTCTCTGTAATATTCCTTCTGCTCCCCAGTCTCCAAACTCTGCTCTCTGTAACAGTCCTTGTGCTCCGCAGTCTCAAACCTCTGCTTTCTGTAACAGTACTTCTGTCCCGCAGTATCCAACCTCTGCTACCTGTAAGGGTTTTTCTGCACCCCAGTCTACAACTTCTGCTCTCTGTAACAATCATTCTGCACCCCAGTCTCCAACCTCTGCTCTCTGCAATGATCCTTTTGCACCCCAGTCTCCAACATGTGCTCTCTGCAAAAGTCCTTCTGCACCCCAGTCTTCAACATCTGCAGTCTGCAACAGTCTACCTGAAGCTCAGTGTGAAAACTCTGCTCTCTGCAACGATCCTTGTGCACCCCAATTGCAAACGTCTGCTTTCTGTAACAGTCCTTCTGAACCTCAGATTCCAACCTCTGCTCTCTGTATGAGAACTTCTGAGCCTCAGTCTGAAACCTCTGATGTCTGCAACAATCTTTCTGAACCTAAGTTTCCAACCTCTGCTCTCTGCAACAGACCTTCTAAACCACAGTCTCCAACCTCTGCTCTCTGCAATGATCCTTCTGCATCCCAGTCTCCAACAACTGCTCTCTGCAACAGTCCTTCTGCACCCTAGTCTCCAAACTATGCTCTCTGTAGCGATCATTCTGCACATCATTCTCCAACCTCTGCACTCTGCAACGATCCTTCTGCACCCCAGTCTCCATCCTATGCTTTCTGTAAGAATCCTTTTGCACCCCAGTCTCCAAAATCTCTTCTCTGTAAAAGACCTTCTGCACCTCAGTCTTCAAGTTCTGCAATCTGTAACAGTCCTTCTGCACACCAGTCTAAAACCTCTGCACTCAGAAATGGTCTTTCTGCACTTCAGTCTCAAACCTCTGCTCTCTTTAATAGTCCTTCTGCACCCCAGTCTCCAACATGTGCTCTCTGCAACGATCCTTCTTCTCCCCAGGCTCCAAGCTCTGCTCTCTGCAACGGTCCTTCTACATCTCAGTTTCCAAAATCTTCTCTCTGTAACAGTCCTTCTGCACCTCAGTCTCCAAACTCTGCTCTCTGAAACAGTCCTTCTGCACCCCTGTCTCTAACCTCTGTTCTCAGTAACAGTTCTTCTGCACCCCAATCTCCAAACTCTGCTCTCTGTAAAACTCCTTTTGCACCCAAGTCTCCACCCTCTACTCTCTGTAAAAGTCCTTCTGCACCTCAGTCTCAATCCTCTGCTCTCTGCAACAGTCCTTCTGCACCCCAGTCTCCAACCTCCGCTCTCTGCAAACGTCTTATTATACCCCAGTATCCAACATCTGATCTCTGCAACGATTTTCCTGCACCTCAGTCTCCAATATCTGCTCTCTGTAACAGTCCTTCTACACCCCAATCTCCAACCTCTGCTCTCTGCTACAGTTTTTCTGCACCCGAGTCTCCAACCTCTGCTCTCTGCAACATTTCTTCTGCACCCCACTCTCCAACCTGTCCTCTCTGAAACTATCCTACTGCACCCCGGTCTTCAAACTCTGCTCTATGTATTGATCATTCTGCACCTCAGTCTTCAACCTATGCTGTCTGCAATGATCCTTCTGCATGCCAGTCTCCAACCTCTGCTCTCTGCAACAGTACTTCTGCACCCCAGTCTCCACGCTCTGCTCTCTGTAACAGTCTTTCTGCACATCAGAGTCCAACCTCTGCTCTGTGTAACGATCCTTCTGCACCTCATGTCCAAACTCTGCTCTCTGTAACAGGCCTTCTGCACGACGGTCTCCAACCTCTGCTTTCTGTAACAGTTCTTCTGAACCCCAATCTCCAAACGCTGCTCTCTGTAACACTCCTTCTGCACCCCAGTCTCCATCCTCTGCTCTCTCTAAGAATCCTTTGACATCACTGTCTCCAACCTCTCCTTTTTGTAAAAGTCCTTCTGCACCTCAGTATTCAACCTCTGCAATCTGTAACGGTCCTTCTGCACCCCAGTCTCCAAACTCTGCTTTTTGTATCAGTCCTTCTGCACCCAAGTCTTCAAACTCTGCTCTCTGCACCATTTCTTCTGCACACAAGTCTTAACCTGTGCTCTCTGTAACAGTCCTACTGCACCCCAGTCTCGAACATCTGCTCTCTGCAACAATCCTTCTTCTACCCAGTCTCCAAACTCTGCTATCTGTAAAAGTTTTTTGGTATCAGTCTCCAACCTCTTCTCTTTGTAACGGTCTATCTTCTCCCCAATTTCCAACCCCTGCTTTCTGTAACAGTCCTTCTGCACCCCAGTCTCCAAACTCTTCTCTCTACAACGATCCTTCTGCACCTCAGTCTTCAACCTCTGTTCTCTCTAAAAGTCCTTCTGCATCTCAGTCTCCATCCTTTGCTTTCTGTAATGGTTCTTCTGCACACCAGTCTTCAATCTCTGCTCTCTGTAACAATCCTTCTTCATCTCTGTCTCAAAAGTATGCTCTCTGTAACAGTCCTTTTGAACCCAAGTCTCCAAACTCTTCTCTCTGTAACAGTCCTTCTGTACTGCAGTCTCCAAACTCTTCTCTCTATAACAGTACTTCTGCACCCCAATTGCCAAACCTCTGCTTTCAGAAACCGTCCTTCTGCACCTGAGACTCCAACCTTTGCTCTCCGTAACAGTCCTTCTAAGCCTCAGTCTGAAACCTCTGCTCTCTGCAACAATCCTTCTAAACCCCAGTCTCCAAAATGTGGTATCTGTAACAATCCTTCTGCACCATAGTCTCCAACCTCTGCTCTCTGCAACAGTCCTTCTACACTCTAGTCTCCAACCACTGCTCTCTGCAACAGTCCTTCTGCACGCCAGTCTACAACCTCTGCTCTCTGCTACAGTACTGGTGCACCTCAGTCTCCAACCTCTGCTCTCTGCAACATTTTTTCTGCACCCAAGTCTCCAACCTGTGCTCTCTGTAACTGTCCTTCTGCATCCCAGTCTCCAAACTCTGCTGTCTGTAACAGGCCTTCTGCACCCCAGTCTCCAACCTGTGCTCTCTGCAACAATCCTTCTGCATCCCGGTCTCAAAACTCTGCTCTCTGCAACAGTCCCCCTGCACCTCACGATCCAACATCTACTCTTTGCAACAGTCCTTCTGCACCTAAGTCTGAAAACTCTACTCTCTGCCACAATCCTTCTGTACCCCAGTTTCCAACCTTTCCTCTGTGTAATAGTCCTTATTAAATTAAGTCTTCAAAATGCTCTCTGTAAGATCTTTGTGCAACCCATTCTCGAAATTGTGCTATCTGTAACATTCCTTCTGCACCCCAGTCTCCAAACTCTGCTCTCTGTAACAGGCCTTCTGCACCCCAGTCTCCAAACTCTGCTCTCTGTAACAGGCCTTCTGCACCCAAGTCTCCAACCTCTTCTCTCTGCAAAGATCCTTCTTAACCTCAGTCTCCAAATTCTGCTCTGTGCAACAGTCCTTCTCCACCCCAGTCTCCAACTTCTGCTCTCTGTAATAATCTTTCTGCACCTCAGTCTCCAACCTCTGCTCTCTGACACGGTTCTTCTGCACCCCAGTCTCCAAACTCTGTTCTCTTCAACAGTCCTTCTGCACCCCAGTCTCCAACTTCTGCTCTCTGCAAGGATCCTTTTGCATCCCAGTCTCCAACGTCTGCTCTCGGCAACAGTCCTTCTGCACCCCAGTCTCCAACCTCTGTTCTCCGCTACAGTCCTTCTTCACCCCAGTCTCAAAACTCTGCTCTTTGCAACATTTCTTCTGCACCCCAGTCTCCAACCTGTGCTCTCTATAACTGTCCTGCTGCACCCCAGTCTCCAAACTCTGCTCTCTGTAGCGATCCTTCGGCACCTCAGTCTTCAACCTCTGCTCTCTGCAACTGTCCTTCTGCACCCCAGTTTCCTTCCTCTGCTCTCTGTAAGAATCCTTCTTCACCTCAATCTTCATGTTCTGCAATTTGTAACGGTCCTTCTGCACCCCAGTCTTCAATCTCTGCTCTCTGAAACTATCCTTTTGCACCTTCGTCTCCAACCTCTGTTCTCTGTGACAAACCTTCTTCACCCCACTCTCAAAACTTTGCACTCTATAACAGGCCTTCTGCAACCCAGTTTCCAACCTCTTCTCTCTGCAACATTCCTTT
The DNA here is from genome assembly GCF_052094955.1 of Ictidomys tridecemlineatus. Taxonomy (NCBI): domain Eukaryota; kingdom Metazoa; phylum Chordata; class Mammalia; order Rodentia; family Sciuridae; genus Ictidomys; species Ictidomys tridecemlineatus. The sequence continues at coordinate 69,808 of NW_027521518.1, forward strand.
TTCACCTCAGTCTCAATCCTCTGCTCTCTGCAACTGTCCTTCTGCACCCCAGTTTCCTTCCTCTGCTCTCTGTAAGAATCCTTCTTCACCCCAGTCTCCAACCGCTCCTCTCCGTAACAGTCCTTCTGCACCTCAGTGTCCAACCTCTGCTCTCGGTAATGAACCTTCAGCACCTCAGTCTCCAACGGCTGCTCTCTGTAAAAGGCCTTCTTTACCCCATTCTCCAACCTATGCTTTCTGGATAAGTCCTTTTGCACACCAGTATCCTAACTCTTCTATCTGTAAAAGTCCTTCTATACTGCAGTCTCAAAACTCTGATCTCTGTAACAGTCCTTCTGCACCCCATTCTCCAACGTCAGCTTTATGTATCAGTTCTTCTGCACCCCAGTCTCCAACCTCTCCTCTCAGTAAGAGTCCTTCTGAAACCCAGTCTCCAACTTCTGCTCTCTGCAACATTTTTTCTGCACCCAAGTCTCCATCTGTGCTCTTTGTAACTGTCCTTCTGCACCCCAGTCTTCAACCTCTGCTCTCTATAACAATCTATCTGCACCACAGTCTGAAACCTCTGCTCGCTGCAACGATCCTTCTGCCCCTCAGAATCCAACCTCTGCTCTCCGCAATGATCCTTCTGCACCCCAGTCTCCAACATCTGCTCTCCTTAAGAGTCTTTCTGCACTTCAGTGTCCAATCTTTGCTCTCTGTAACAATCCTTCTGCACACCAGTCTCCAACCTCTGTTCTCTGTAACAGGTCTACTGCACCCCAGTCTCAAAATCTGCTCTCTGTAACTTGCCTAATGCACTGAAGTCTCCAACCTCCTCTCTCTGCAATGATCCTTCTCCACCTCAGTCTCAAACCACTGCTCTCTGCAACAGTCCTTCTGCACCCCAGTCTCCAACCTCTGCTCTCTGTAAGATCCTTCTTCACCCAGGCCACCAAACTTTGCTCTCTATAACACTCCTACTGCACCTCAGTCTCCAAACTCTGCTCTCTGCTACGGTCCTTCTGCACCCCAGTATCCAACCTTTGTTCTCTGCAACAGTCCTTCTGCACCCCAGGCTCCAAACTCTGCTTTCTGTAACAGTTCTTCTGTACCGCAGTCTACAAACTCTGCTGTCTGTAACGTTCCTTCTGCATCCGAGTCTCCAAACTATAATTTCCATTTCAGTTATTCTGCATCCCAGTCTCCAACCTCTGGTCTCTGTAACAGTCCTTCTGCACCTCACTCTCCAACCTCTGCTCTTTGCAAAGTTCTTCAGCACCCCAGTCTCAATCCTCTGCTCTCTTTATGATCCTTCTTCACCCCGGTCTCCAAACTTTGCTCTCTATAACAATCCTTCTGCACCTCAGTCTCCAAATTCTGCTATATGCAACAGTCCTACTGCACCCCAGTCTCCAAACTCTGCTGTCTGCAACGATCCTTCTGCATCACACTCTCCAACATCTGCTCTCTGCAACAGTCCTTCTGCACCCCAGTCTCTAACCAGTGCTCTCTGTAACTGTCCTGCTGCACCCCAGTATCCAACCTCTTCTCTCTGTAGCGATTTTTCTGCACCTAAATCTCCAAACTCTGCTCTCTGCAACAGTCCTTCTGCACCCCAGTATCCAAGCTCTGCTCTCTGTAACAGTCCTTCTGCAATCAGTGTCCAAACTCTGCTCTCTGTAAAAATTCTTCTTCACCTCAGTCTCCAAACTCTGCTCTCTGTAACAGACCTTCTGCACCCCATTCTCCAACCTCTGCTCTCTGTAACAGTTCTTCTGGTCACCAATCTACAAACTCTGCTTTCTGTAATGCTCTTTCGTCACCCCAGTCTCCAAACTCTGTTCTCTGTAACACTCCTTCTGCAACCCAGTCTCCATCTTCTGCTCTCTGTAAGAATTCTTCTGCACCCCAGTCTCCAACCGCTCCTCTCTGTAACAGTCCTACTGCACCTAAGTCTCTAACCTCTGCTCTCTGTAATGAACCTTCAGCACCTCAGTCTCCAACAGCTGCTCTCTGTAACAGGCATTCTGAACCCCATTCTCCAAGCTATGCTTTATGGATCAGTCCTTTTGCAAACCAGTTTCCTACCTCTGCTCTCTGTAACAATCTTTCTGCACCTGACTCTCCAACCTCTGCTCTCTGAAACGGTCCGTCTGCACCCCAGTCTCAAAACTCTGTTCTCTGCATCAGTCTTTTTGCAACCCAGTATCCAACCTTTGCTCTCTGTAACAGTCCTTCTGTAGCACAGTCTCAAAACTCTGATCTCTGTAATGGTCCTTCTGCACCCCAGTCTCCAACCTCTGCTCTCTGCAACAGTCCTTCCGCACCCCAGTCTCCAACCTCTGCTCTCTGCATCAGTCTTTTGCACCCCAGTCTCCAACCTCTGATCTCTGTATCAGTCCTTCTGCAACACAGTCTCCAACCTCTGCTCTCTGCAACGATCCTTCTGCGCCTCATCTTCAAATTCTGCTCTCTGTAAAAGTCATTCTGCACCTCAGTCTCCAACCTTTGCTCTCTTTAACAGTCCTCTTGCACCCCAGTCTCCAACATTGGCTCTCTGCAAAGATCCTTCTTCTCCCCAGGCTCCAATCTCTGCTCACAGCAACAGTCCTTATACACCCCAGTTTCCAAACACTGCTCTCTGAAACAGTCCTTTGCTCTCTGCAAGAGTCCTTCTGCACCCCAGTCTCCAACCTCTGCTCTCAATAACAGTTCTTCTGCACCCGAATATCCAAACTCTGCTCTCTGTAACACTTCCTCTGCATCCCAGACTCCACCCTCTACTCTCTGTAAAAGTCCTTCTGCACCCCAGTCTCCAAACTCTGCTCTCTGTAACAGGCCTTCTGCACCCCAGTCTCCAATCTCTTCTCTCTGTAACATGTCTTCTTCACCGCAGTCTCCAACCTCTTCTCTCTGCAACTATCCTACTTCACCTCAGTCTCCAAACTCTGCTCTCTGCAACAGTCCTTCTTGACCCCAGTCTCCAACCTCTGCTCTCTGTAACAAAGATTCTGCACCTATGTCTCCAAACTCTTCTCTCTGCAACGGTTTTTCTACACCCCAGTCTCCACCCTCTGTTTTATGCAACAGTCCTTCTGCACCCCGGTCTCCAAACTTTGCTCTTTGTATAAGTCTTTCTCTACTGCAGTCTTCAACCTCTGCTCCCTGTAACGGTCCTTCTGAACCCCAGTCTCCAACCTCTGCTTTGTGTGTCAGTTCTTCTGCACCCCAGTCTCAAACCTCTCTTCTCTGTATCAGTCTTTTTGCACCTCAGTCTCCAACCTCTGTTCTCTGCAGCAGTCTTCTTACACCCCAGGACCAAACTCTGCTCTGTGTAATGATCCTTCTGCAACACAGTCTCAAACCTCTGCTCTCTGTAACGATCTTTCTGAACCTCATCTTCAAATTCTGCTCTCTGTAAAAGTCCTTCTGCACCTCAGTCTCCAAAATCTGCTCTCTTTAACAGTCCTTCTGCACCCCAATCTCCAACATCTGCTCTCTGCAAAGATCCTTCTTCTCCCCAGGCTCCAATCTCTGCTCACAGCAACAGTCCTTATACACCCCAGTTTCCAAACTCTGATCTCTGCAACAGTCCATCTGCACCTCAGTCTCCAAATTCTGCTCTCTGTAAGATGCTTCTGCCCCCCTATATCCAACCTCTGCTCTCTGTAACACTCCTTCTGCACCCGAGTCTCCAACCTGTGCTCTCTGTAACAGGACTTCCGCACTTCAGTCTCAAACCTGTGCTCTCTGCAACAGTCGTTTTCCATCCTAGTCTAAAAACTCTGCTTTCTACAACAGTCCTTCTGCACACTAGTTACCAACATCTGCTCTCTGCAACAGTCCTTCTGAACCTCAGTCTCCCAACTCTGCTCTCTGTAAGATCCTTCTGCAACCCAGTCTTTAAACTCTGCACTTTGTACCTTCCTTTTGCACAACAGTCTCCATCTTCTGCTCTCTGTAACAGGACTTCTGCAACCCAGTCTCCAACCTCTGCTCTCTGTAACAGGCTTTATTCACCCCAGTCTAAAACCTCTTCTCTCTGCAATGATTCTTCTCAACCCCAGTCTCCAACATCTGCTGTCTGCAACAGTCGTTTTGAACCCCAGTCTCCAAACTCTGCTCTGGGTAACATCCATCTGAACCCCAGCTTCCAACTTATGCTCTCTGTAACAGTCCTTCTACACCCAAGTCTTCAAACTCTGCTCTCTGTAACAGTCTTTCTGCACCTCAGTCTCCAACCTCTTCTCCCTGTAACAGTCTTTCTGCACCCCAGTCTCTAAAATCTGCTCTCAGCAACATTCCTTCTGCACCCCAGTCTTCAACATCTGCTCTCTGCAACACTCCTTCTGCACCCCAGTCTCCAAACTCCGCTATCTGCAAGGATCTTTCTGGACCCCAGATTCCAACCTCTGCTCTCAGCAACAGTCCTTCTGCTCCACAGTCTCCAACCTCTTCTTTCTAAAAGATCCTTCTGTACTCTAATTTCCAAACTCTGCTATCTATAACATTCTTTCTCCACCCCAGTCTCCAACCTCTGCTCTCTGCAACAGTCCTTCTGCTCCCAGTCTCAAAGATCAGTTCTCTTTAACAGTCCTTCTGTTTCACAGTCTCCAACCTCTGCTCTTTGTAAAGGTTCTTCTACACCCCAGTCTCCAACCTCTTCTTTCTGTATCAGTCTGCCAAAACCCCAGTCTCCAAAATCTGTTCTCTGTATCTATCCTTTGCACCTCAGTCTCCAACCTATGCTCTATGTAAGAGTCCTTCTGCACTCCAGTCTTCAACCTCTGCTCTAGGTAACAGTCCTATACTGCAGTCTCCAAACTCTGCTCTTTGTTAGGGTCCTTCTGCACCTTAATTTCGAAACTCTGCTTCCTGTAACAGTTTTTCTGCACCTGAGTCTCCAAACTCTGCTCTCTGTAACAGTCCTTCTACACCCAAGTCTCCAATCACTGCTCTATGTGAAAGTCCACCTTTACCTCAGTCTGAAACCTCTGCTCTCCACGATTCTTCTGCACCCCAGTCTCCAACCACTGCTCTCTGTAACAGTCCACCTGCAGCTCAGTCTCCAACCTCTGCTCTCTGTAATGTCCTTGAGCAACTCAGTCTCCAAACACTGCTCTCTATAACAGTTCTTCTGCACCCCAGTCTCAAACCTCTCCTCTCTGTAACAGGCATTCTGCACAAATGTCTCCAAACTCTGCTCTATGCAACGATCATTCTGCACGCCTGTCTCAAAACTCTGCTCTCTGCAATGATTTTACTAAACCCCAGTCTCCAACCTCTCATCTCTGAAACAGTCCTTCTGCACCTCAGTCTTCAACCTCTGCTCTCTGTAATAGGCCTTCTGCACCCCAGTCTCCAACCTCTTCTCTCTGCAACAATTCTTCTCCACCCCAGTCTCTAACATCTGCTCTTTTCAACAGTCATTTTTCACCCCAGTCTCCAAACTGTGCTCTCTGTAACATCCATCTGAACCCCATTCTCAAACCTCTTCTCTCTGTAACAGTACTTCTGCACCTCATTCTGAAACCTCTCCTCCCCACGATCCTTCTACACCCCAGTCTCCAAGCACTTCTCTCTGTAACAGTCCACCTGCACCTTAGTCTCCAACCTCTGCTCTCTCTAAGATTCTTCAACAACGCTTTCCTCAAAATCTGCTCTCTGTATCAGTCCTTCTGCACCCCAGTCTCCAAACTCTCCTCTCTGTAAAAGGCCTTCTGCATGCCAGTCTCCAAATCTGCTCTCTTAAGCAGGCCTTCTCCAAGCAAGTCTCCAACCTCTGCTCTCTGGAATGATCCTTCGGCACTCCAGTTTTTAACCTCTGCTCTCTGCAATGATCCTACTGCACCCCAGTCTCCAACCTCTGATCTCTATAACAGTCCTTCTGCACCTCAGTCTCCAAATTCTGCTCTCTGTAAGATCCTTCTGCACCACTGTCTCCAACCTCTGCTCTCTGTAACAGTCCTTCTTCACCCCAGTCTTAACCCTCTGCTTTCTGTATCAGTCCTTCTGAACCCTAGTCTCCAACCTCTGCTCTCTGTGTCTATCCTTCTTCACCTCAGTCTCCGACCTGTGCT